>NC_136491.1:95184762-95332262 GCF_053919585.1 Euprymna scolopes
TGTGTGTGTGTGTGTGTGTGTGTGTGTGTGTGTGTGTGTGTGTGTATGTGTGTGTGTAGACAGAGAGAGAAAGAGAGAGAGAGCAAGAGAGAGAGAGAGAGAGAGAGAGAGAGAGAGAGAGAGAGAGCATATAAACTAAAATATAAAGAAAGAACAATGTAAATAAGTTTTATTCATAAAACAAATAGTTTCTGGCTCATTTTTTTTTTCTTCTTTCAAAATCAAACCGGACTTTTTGATCACTCTGTAGACAACTCGAGATTCGTTGAGTCACTATTTGTTTCTATTCCCTTGCCTCCCCACGAGGGCACAGGGTCAGTTTTAATGTGGGGAAAATCTAGCTCTTCAAAAGCGTCGTTCTAGATTGGAATAAAAATAAAAATTGCCTCAGTCTAGAAGGATTACACTTTCACTGATCGAGGACAAAATAGACTAAGTGTAGAATCAGAACAGATTCTACACTTTCTCCCAACCAAAAGGCCAAGGAGTTTATATATATATATATATATATATATATATATATATATATATATATATATATATATATATATATATATATATATATATTATTAAATATTTTAAATTAAGGAAATCACATTTCTGAATTTACTGTCGCAAGTATAATACCAGAATAGAGTTCCTAATTAACTGGCTCCCTATGAGGGCAGATTTAGACACAATGTCGGTTTTAATGTGGGGAAAATCCAGCTCTCCAAAAAAGGGGAACTCTATAATAGAATAAAAATTTTATGTGTTTCAATCTAGAAGGATTTCTCCTTCACTGACTAAAGATAGAAAACACTAAGTGTAGCTGCAGAACTGATACTACACATTGCTCCTAGCAAAAAGGCCACGAAAAGAGTTGTATGTAAATATTTTGGAATTTCCAAATATTTATGAAATTCTTTTTATATGTAACACTACATCCTCTCTCTTATTCTCTCTTTCTTTCCCCCTCATTTTCACATTTTCCCTTTCCTTCTCCATTTTCACTTTTAACCACTCTCTCTCTCTCTTATTTCTCTCTCCTTTCTTTTTCACCCTCTCTTTCCTTTCTTCTTCGCCTTCTCTCTATTTCCCTCCCCTCTCTTTATCTTTTATTCTATTTCTCTTTTCTCCTATATTCTCTCGTTTCATTTCTACACGACTGTTAGAAACTGACATCCAAATAACCTATCTCTGACCAGGTTTTTAGTTATCCTTCTTTCTCTTAAGTTCGTTTTTTTTTTGTCACTTCAGCTACGTTTTCCTTTGTCTTTCCCTATGAACTGAACCTATTATTTCAATTGGTCTACATCTACTATCCCAAAAAATCTCATCCATTTTGTTTACGTGTCTACGCCATCAAAATCTCATATTCTGCACTTATCTCGACATTAAAGGAAAACAAATAAATATATAATTTTCATCTGCCTGAACTTGCATTGTACTGATTTCTTCATCAAAATGACAAAACAGGAAAACGAACACTTTATGCGTGCAAGTATTGATATCCTAACCAAATAAATAAATAAAAACAGTTCTTTTATTCACCTCTATAATTTATGTTATACTAGAAGGCTGCCCGGCGTTGCCCGATCGTAAAGTATGCATAAATATTATATTTTAGTTAATATAGAATTCTTATCTATTATATTAGGTATTAGGTATTAAACGTGGCGTTAAATTTCTTTTAAAAAATAAAATTAAATCTAAAAAAAAAAAAAAAAAAAAAACAAAGAAACTGAAACATGTGCATACGAATACTATGTTTTTTTTTTCTAGACAGTTCACTCCTTGTAAGTAAAAAAAAAAATTCTCGAGCTGAGATCGAAATCAAAACCTAAAAACAGTGAGCCAACTACAATAACCATTAGGCTAGCTTGCCACGTCTTTTATAGGTGTCGTCAAATCTGCTTATTATTAACATAAGTAATCTGCCATCTGAACCATTCACGCACGTGCATTCGTAAAACAGTTGACAAAATGATAAAAAATTTGATGACCCCCCCTCCACCTCTCACGTACCAATTTTTACCTCTTAGCAGTCCTTCTTTAGTTGGATGTAAACCAATTAAAAAGTTTTCCATATATATGAATACTCTATTTACCAAATTTCAAGTCTGTAGATCACAAATTCGTTGAGTATATAGGTTAAGAAGTGTCCTCACACACACACACACACACACACACACACACACACACATTCTGACTTTTATAGATATATAGATGACTACACTTCTGTTGTTACCCTGGTTTAGTATTATTAGACTGTGTTAGAATTCAGTATAAGTTGTTTAGGACATTTGTGACTATTCAGCTTAGTAGTAAGTGCACAGCCGTCGGACCAATTGAATTAGAACTAAATAAACCGTGACCAGGAGCTAAAGTTTATAAGCAGGCCGGGATGCTCCTATATGCTTAAATATACAAGTTCATTCTCTGTATTCTAATTGATTGCTTTACAAGTGGGCTGTGCCTGCCAGGGTTTTCATGATTACCATATAATGAAAACCGGTTCAATAATTGCATTTTAATTTGAAAAACGCAATTAAATTTATGGTGGAATGTCTACACTTATTTATAGCCACAATCATTAAATAAACTATGCTATGTCAGTTATGCTCTTTCTGGCTGTATGTTTTTACTAGTATATATCATAGACGAACGTATACTATACTGCATCTGCCCCAAAAGAAATAATGTCTGGGAGGATGGTATCGTAATGAAGGAACCTATACTACACTACCTTCCAAATGAGTGGGCAATGCCTGGAAGAATGATCTCTTTAAAAAGCATATACCATACTACTTCACCAAAAGTGGAGGTAATGCCTGGGAAGATGGTTTCATGACAACAGAACAGATACTACATTACATCTCTCACTCCATAAAAGGAAGAGGTAATGTCTGTCAGGATGGTATTTTGACCATAGAACAGATACTAAACTACTCCCCCTCCCCACAAAAAATGGAGAAGGTAATGTCTGGGAGAATGATATTGTAACAAACGAACTAACGAGTGTATACTACATTATCCCCCACACAAAGGAAGAGCTAATACCTTGGTGATTGGTTTCATGTTGACAGAACAAGCACTATATTATTTGTCCCCAAAAAATAAAAAATGAGATAATCCCTGGGAGGATAGTCTCATGAAAGTAGAACAGATACTACACTACCCGCCCACCTTTAATTTAGCATTGACAGATGATGCATTAGTCTCAAATAGTATTCTAAACTGAATTATAGACATTGTATAATGATACAGTATTAGTAAAAATAATAGAATAGTTTCAGTTTCAGACAGACATATACGAAATCTCCATCAACAATAGAGATTCTACAATAGTACAGTACAGGATGAAACGATAAAATTGTCGCCCTAGAAAAGACGATATGATTCCATTTCCATATGATGAAAACCGGTTTTCTTTTTTTGTTGCAGACTATCTACTTGTTGGCCAGTTGTGTACAAATCCCAAGAGCAATAGAAGCCAGACAAGACATTTTTTTTTTACACAGTGGTCACCACTTATCAAGGCCTGGAAGCCACTCAGGGATAAGGGTTATTGCAAGTACATTACGTTAGTGTGGAGATTTGATGAAGTGTTTACTTAAGGGGGCGGTTCATTAGGAATTTGTTAACGTTGGACTTGAAGACATCCAAGTTGTAGTCAGGTCGGAAGCAGGCAGGCGGAACAGACATTATGCCACTTGATATAAAGAGCTAAAAAAAAAAAAATAGAAAAAATACTAATTCAATGGCAAAAAATTGCCAACAATAAGTGTTAAATGAAATAATAGATTCTGACCTCAAAAAGCAGCAATTCTTCCCTCTTTGTCAGAAACATCGCTCATGGAATATGAAAACAAAAGAACAAAATGCCAAAAGTAAACACTTTCTACTCTACTAAGTAAATATAAGTTAGAAGTATTAATTTTCCTCTTACTTAATGACTAGTTAAATATGTTATATTTTTATTTTGGTCTTTTGGTTTTATTGGATTCCAAGACAAAAATTCACCTTGTCTGGTGGAGTATTCAGCTTCAGTTACTATAGGCAACATCACTTAGAAAAGGTACACCAACCCTTGTATTAGCCAGTGTAGGGTGGTCATACTGATTGGATTTTATTTGGGCTTCAAAAATTATGTTATTTGAATATTTACTCAGGGTTTACTCAAGATATACGGCACAGTCACATTGACACACTGGTTCTTGCCAGATCACCAAAGTTAAGCAATGGTGAGCCTGGCTAAGATCAGATGAGTAACCATTTGGGAAGTCTAGGCACTGTATGTACCACGCCAAGTCGTAGAAAATTCCAGGTTGGTATCTGGGTGCACGTTTAATTCGGGGGGTGGGGAGATACACCTCTGATCAAGACGGAAAGAGGCGCAGAGGCACAGAGGCCATTCTTGGCTTTCTGACCAGGAGCAGAAAAGGAAGTAATCAGTTTTGGTCAATGTGGGGGGAAACTCTTCATATCAGACAATTGCTAATTTTGGACCCTGCCAGAGTGTCCCCCTCCTTGGGGGAGCTGGTTTTTCTTCCCCACATTAAAAAACGGCCTTGTGCTTAATTTTCTCAGTGGGGAAGCAAATAAATACACAGCAACGGAAACTACCGTCTTTACTTGTCTTCCCGAGATTCCCATGACTCTACAATTTGGTCGCCGACACTTTTAAAACAGCAACCATCGCTGCATGCATGCACTCAGGGTTTGCTTGTAGGGGGAAGTATCCTTATGCCAGATTTTACAGAGAAACCTTAAAACACTCGAGGATAGTGTCCAGTAGGAATTCAAGTTCTTTCCAGTAGTAATTCAAGTTCTCTCCAGTAGGCATTCAAGCAACCATGGATTATGTAATACCGAATTAAGTTAACAAATAACATCCCAAGGTAGGATATTTATTTTTCTTACTGCTTTGAAAAAGAAAATTAAATTAAAATAAAAAAAAATTGGAATTAAATTTGTTTTAAGATTTTTATCGGATTTGTTTCTTGAAAAAATCCTTTAGACTTTTCAAGTTGTAGCATTTTCGTCGGCTTTGTTGCAGATCCTGAAATATTTGACTGCAAGATTCTTCACATGATATACACATTAATGGTTCTTCAGCTTCCAAATAATAATATGTGTTTGTCTTATACAGAATCTGGCTGTAGGAATATATTTTTTATAATGTTGAATGTCCAATTAGAGTAAGGAATAGAAATAAAATGATTTTTTTTCTCAAAGAATGAATTTTACAAAGTGGAGATTTGATTGGGCCTGCAACTTAGTTATCATGGCCGAAGATTTTGAGGTTAAAGTTCATATGATTTTGCAGATATGTATAATGGACGTTTCAAGATGGCATCTCTCAAGTAAAGCAAGACTGAATTCTTCCAAATTGACGTCGCAGCAGAGAACTTGTCTTTCTATCACTACTGCAAAGATCTTTCCCGTTTTTCCTTTCATTATCTGTATTTAAAACCAACATGGAATTTCCACGAACAAAGTTTATTTTCACAAACTTCCCTACTGAATTTAGTAGTTAGTGCTCAATGTCTGACCAGTTGGGCAAGAACTAGATAAACTGAGATAGAAGATTAGAAAGTGGGTTGATAAGGTCGGGATATTCGATTATGCTACAATGGGAAGTCTATTCTTTGATTCTGATAAGCTGCCAGTCCATAGTTTGTAGAACACATTATCCCGAAACTGCTTCCCTGCAAACGACAACATGGTTGTTTCCAAGTCCGATATAAACAAATAGTTGACAAGTCGCTGTTTTCATTAATCAAACATTGTTCATTCACTAAATCACTTTTAATCCTTATTCCTATTGGCTATTCAACATTATGAAAAAGTATTCTCATAGCCAAGACATACACATATTACTAACAAAGTTTTATTGGAAAGAGAAGCGTCTATAATGGGTATACCAGATCAAAAATCTTATGCAATCAACTCCGCTCATAGCATTGTTTATTATACAATTGAAAATCTAACAGAGCTAATCTCGGGTGGCTTTTCGCCTTGGTAAGTGGTTACTCGTTAGTATAAAACATAAATAAATTTTTAAAAAGTGTGATTTAAAAAAGGTACTGATGATTAGATTGCTTACGATTATAATTTAAAACATTTATCACAACTAGAAGGGAGGAGGCACCCTACCTTGCCCAGTAGTAAAATATGTTTAAATATATTTGCGTATATATATATATATATATATATATATATATATATATATATATATATATATATATATATGTATATATATACATATATATACATACATATATATATATACATACATATATATATACATATATATACATATATATACATATATATAGATATATATACATATACACATATATATACATATATACATACATATATATATATACATATATACATACATACATATATATATGCATATATATACATGCATATATATATATATATATATTTATATATATATATATATATGATTTTCAGAATGTGAGAGAATGTATATAATAAATTCCACAGCCAAACAACGTCGCAGCTCACAAGAGCCATGACAGTCAAAGAACCGGAAGTCCAAGACTCGAGTTTCACCCTCATTTGGGCTCATCAGTTAGACACATCCGAACTCAGGATTCGAAACCCGAGCCTCTTGCATGCAAGGCAAGCACTCTACCAACTGAGCAAACGCCCTGCACACAAGAATTCTATTAACCAACACAGATCAAGCAAACCGTGCCGAAATCCGACTGTGAAATGAACCTACCTCGTATCGACAAGGGACGCGGTCATCCAACCAGCTAATAACCCCAAGCCGACGTCTCACAAGTAGGAGTTTCAACTCGAAAGGACGATGCCATCCAGCAATACTAACCAAGCGAGCAACTTATGATAGGATTATCATAAGTTGTGATCCTATCATAAGTTGCTCGCTTGGTTAGTATTGCTGGATGGCATCGTCCTTTCGAGTTGAAACTCCTACTTGTGAGACGTCGGCTTGGGGTTATTAGCTGGTTGGATGACCGCGTCCCTTGTCGATACGAGGTAGGTTCATTTCACAGTCGGATTTCGGCGCGGTTTGCTTGATCTGTGTTGGTTAATAGAATTCTTGTGTGCAGGGCGTTTGCTCAGTTGGTAGAGTGCTTGCCTTGCATGCAAGAGGCTCGGGTTTCGAATCCTGAGTTCGGATGTGTCTAACTGATGAGCCCAAATGAGGACGAAACTCGAGTCTTGGACTTCCGGTTCTTTGACTGTCATGGCTCTTGTGAGCTGCGACGTTGTTTGGCTGTGGAATTTATTATATATATATATATATATATATTATGGCTAAATACAGGCCAATCCAACATAATGAATAAAAAATGAAAATAAAGGTTAGTTAACCAGGTTTCGTTCCTCGCTCAATACGATTAAGAAAAAATAGTCATGAATATGGCGGGGGAGTAATAAAAAAAACATTTTAGAAACGAAAAATAAGGGGGGAGATTACATAGAAACCAAATTAAGTCCTAGTTTAATTTGGTTTCTATGTAATCCCCACCCACCCACCCCCCGCTTATTTTTCGCTTTTTGTTTTTATTACTCTCCCGCCATATTCATGACTATTTTTTTTAATCGTATTGAGCGAGGAACGAAACCTGGTTAGCTAACCTTTCTTTTCATTTTTTATTTTTTAATCATCATGTTGATTGGTCTGTACTTAGCCATAATTAAATTTTGTACCCCCAAAAAATGTTCATATATATATATATATATATATATATATATATATATATATATATATATATATATATATATATATAGTAATGTGATTGATAATTTAAAATTAAAATTAAAAATTAAAAATCTGTTTCATAAGAAGAAACACAACAAAGTCTTATGAAACAGATTTTTAATTTTTAATTCTAATTTGAATTTTAAATTATCAATCACATTACTAAATATTAAAGTAGCTCTATGATATTTGCCTATCGAGCTTATTATATATCTGCATTACAACGCGCACTATTCTTTTCTTGTATTTTAATTAAATTAGTAATTTTACTATCACATTTAAATACACTCTGATCTTTAGACTACTGTTCTAACCCTATATATATATATATATATATATATATATATATATATATATATATTGTGTACAGAAACTTGTTAGATGAGACAAGTCATAGGTACCGATAATTATCGGGCTTGAAACCGACGGTACCAATGACTCATCTAACAACTTTCTGTATACAATATATATATATATATATATATATATATATATATATATATATATATATCAGTACTATATATATATATATATATATATATATATATATATATATAGTACTGATTTCAAAAAATGACATCGGTGCTATCAGCTAAAATAAAAACCAAAGCATTTAGAGCTCCAGTTGTATTCCCTCATTTCACGCTCCAATGCGTTCCCTACCGTATGAGCTAAACCGATGGACAGATAAGAAAGATTTAACATTAGACCAACTCTAGTTATGATTGAATTTACGTATGCGTAAAACTAACATAAACATGTCGGCAAGTTGAAATAAACATTTTGCATTTTAACTTGACGATATATTTCTGAATGAGTTATTCATCCATCCAAACAAAGATTTTACTCGTTATAAACCGTCCTTGGTGTATGATTACTATTTTACTATTTCCTGTTAATTTCAGTGTTATGTGACCAACAGTTTACGAGTTTATCGGTTAAACACAAGCACATACACGGCTTCATTTCAAAAGATAAGTTTATAATTATATGATGTCTCGGAATTTTTTTGAGATGAGGATTGATAATTTGAATTATTTGTTTTATTCAGACTGCTGTTATCATCTTCCGTGTTATTCTCACAAACTTTGGTCGATGAAATCTTCGACCTTCTTCAGGTGTATCTTTTCAAACTCGTGAATTTGTGTGGAATTTTGAACTGAACCATTTATTTAATCCATCGAGATACATTGCTCTTGTTCCGTCAGTCATAACTGGGTAGATGTCTTACCTAATTTTTAATTATATTCTTAGTATCGACTGTACGAGAGATTGAACCTTCAACCTCCAGAAAACTGTCAGTTATAATTTAATATAAGTTAGTACTTTATCCGTTGCACCACAAGTCCATCTGAAGCCACTCAGGGATACAGGCATACAAATCTTTAGAGGTACTTGGGGATGCGTGCAGCAGTTTTGTTATGAACGAGTTGTTCTATTGAAGCTTGTATATTCGTACTGATGCCGTTGTACTAAACTCCTTAGTTGCGGGGGGAGGGTAGGTGGAATAGCATCATTATCTACAGCAGCAGCAGCTGTTATAGCAGAAGAAGCATTTGAAATAATAGTAGTCGTATGAAACTAACGACAACAAAAATAGGCAATCAGAAATAATGGTGTGCTAGAAATTATTTCTTAAGAAGCAGCAAGAGAAGCGGCTGAATCCTTTGCTTGGGTTGTTTTTGAAAGTGTAAGCTGCTGTAAGTAAAATAATGCCTCAATAAATAAAATAAATTAAGTTTTAAGTTTTCTTTTTATTTTCTTTGTACTTGGTAGGTCACCACTTATCAAGGCGCAGAGGCCATTCTAGGATAAGGGTTATGTGATAGGAAGATGACGAGACAAGAAGATCCGTCATAGTGGAACTTAGGTATGGCTACGTTATATCTAAGAGGACGACTCAATAGCAACTTCGATTTGAAGACAATCCAATATATACGATATTACATTCCACAGAAAGACAGTTCTAGGAAAGAAACTCTGCTCATGGAATTTTCGTTTAGTTTTAGTCACAGAAAGAGAGTGCAGAACGTTGTTGGCATAGTTGCTGCTAGGCATGTATTTGTTGCGAACATTTTATGCGGACGGACCATAAGTAATAACATCAACTTGAATTATATGTAAAAATTGGTGGTTAAAAGTCAAGGTGATAAGATTTCATGTCCAGCCCTCAAAATCTACCACAACTACACGTAGCCTCCACTGGATGACTATACATTGTGAATTAATTGTGTTATGTTTTGTATCTTTTGAGGTGAGAATCGATAATTTGCATTATTCAAACTCTTTTGGCTAGGAGCAAAATGTGGTATCCGTTCCGTTACTACACTTCATCTTTATTCTCGGTCAGTGAAGGAGAAATTGTTCTAGACTGAGGCATTTAAAAAATTTTTTGTCCCAATCTAAATCTTTTAGGATGTTTTTTTTTTCCTCACATTAAAAGTTGATTCATGTCTAAATCTGTTCTTAAAATGCATTTTTCCAACATATTGTGTAGATTTCAAGAACCTACACGGAATTTGGAGTTGAACCTTTTATTTAATCCATGAGAGCAGATTATTCTTATTCGTCAGTCAGGCGATGATAACTAAGCACAAAATAATAATTAATTACCTAGTTATGTTTGACAGGACAAGAATAATCTACCATTGTGGATTAAATAAAGATGTAAGACAAATACTTAAAGAACTGAGAAAGAGAGAGAGAGAGGGGGGGTTGGTGACTTTTTCAGTTAATTATGAATTACAACTAATTAAAATAATTAGAACTAGCGGGACCTGTAGAAATTCCACAGCAAACTCTTTCATATGTAATCTATTGATGTTGGCATTCTGTGGATGTTCAGCGTAAATAAAGATGCCCTGATATTATTGTAGCTCTTTTGTTAAAACTGAAAAAGTGCTTATCTAAGCTAGCCCGGTCATAAAGTATGCTTAAATATGATATTTTAATTCTTGCAGATTTCGTATATATTATTATAGAGTTAATGTTCTATCGATTTTTATATATAAAGTTGCGATTTCAAAAATAAAAAAATATATCCATATAACTTGGGTTCATAAGCGTAAATCAAAACCAAAACCAAAACTTAAATTCTTGGCCAAATTATTTATTACAAGAAATGGAACTCCATAACAATTAAACGACAGGCACTCAGATGTAAGCGTGACACACACAAGAGGGTGATGATTGGGGGGGACGCCATGGCCCTCTCCCCAATGTAAACCGAATTTTTGTGAAATGTTAAATGGTATTCTACTCGGTAAACGTTGGTGCGTTACTTACGGAAAAACAGTTAATTAAACTGCAGAAGCACCTGTTAAACTATACAAGTTCTATAATTGTATGCCTCCCTCCAACAGAACGAAAAACATGTTTTTGTAAACCACTTGTGAAAACTTAATTTTTTAGATCAACTAAAAAGCATTAAAAACTACGTAACACACAAAAAATGAACCACATTTTTTTAAAACTATCTTGTTATTTCAAATGTCTGCTAAAGATTCCTCCGCGATGTGATAAGTCACTTCACTATAAGAAAACACTTCTGAAGGTGGTGGAATGACGCAAAATAATTCTAGGGTCCAGAGGTTCATACTATGTAAATGATAAATTTGCGATGGGGTTGATTATCAAATTCGTTGTCAGCGACCTCAAATACCTCTAAAAAACTAAATTAGAGTGGTTGGTGTGTAGTGAAGCCAACGCTACTATTTCTCCATTACATGTCTCTTTCTCTCTACTCTTCCCTTTCCCCCTTTCTTCCCTCCTTCCTTCCTCCTTTCCTCAAAAATGTGACCAGAGGTTATAACCAATCAGGACGGAGAACTGTTCTGGTGGGAAAGACAAAAAGAGAGATACAAAAAGTGTTGGGAAAAAAAAGACGGAGACGCGAGTGGTTCCAGAGTCAGGGGACAAAAATGAAAATCACAAACTTTCTATAACTCGATACCAATTTTACGCTAAAATGAATATAAAACCGTTTCGTTTGGAACTTCCTTTGTTTCTTTATTATTATTCCCAGGTCGGTTTCTACTCCCATCATTAATTTCGACGACTCCCCAAAAGGGGGACCCGCCGAAATAGTGACCTACCCAACAAGAATTACATCATGGTAACCGCCATAGGTGTTCTGTTGTAGCGTAAGGTAACATTTACCGTTTTTTTAACATCACTGAGTCCCAGAACTAATGCATAATGTAGCATATACTCTATTCTATATATATATATATATATATTTAAAAGAGTGTAGCCATCAACAATTGTGGGTTTTTTTTAAAGGTTTTCATCATATTTTTATTTTAAAATATTTTTATAACGCGTTTCGAGCTTAGGGTGTGCTCTCTTCAGATATTTTCGTAAAAAGTTTTTCTTTAAAATGGGAGTTTGTGGATATGCCTCCGCTGATATTAAATATGTTTTTCATAGTGGTGCGATGCGTGTGTTCAGTGTTTAGACGTTCTGTCTCCAACTGTAAGTGTTTCACTGTGACCGGTCAAAGTTAGTTTCAAAGAGTGTTTTTTAGTCCATATGGTGAAGGTTTTTATGGCTTCTTTAGGGTTCTTTTTTAAAGACTTTCTTTCCCCATGTATAGCATACACTCACACACAATCCCATACGCATACATATATATTCATATATATTCATGTACATGTACACATGCACACGCACACAGGCACACACACATACACACACGTACATACATAGAAATATATGTAGGAGCATACATATATACACATATACATACCCACCTACACACTCACACACGTACTCGCATACATCCACCGCTAACAATTATTTTTATTTTTTTATTTTTTATTTTATATATATATATATATATATATATATATACACTCTTTTTTTTTTTTTTTCCTACCAAAACACGCATGTATATATGCGCTTAATCATTCAGACATATGTACACGCACCCACACACACACACAAGTAAGATGGAGAATAATAGGTAGAAGATATATATACACACACATACACGCACATACACACATATATGTACACACATATATGTATGTGCACATACACTCACAAACATCCACATACTATGTAGGCACATACACATACACACACACATGTACACACACAGACATATGCAGGGGCTCACACATACGCGTATATCCATATTCACACGAACACATTTACCCACTCATACATGTGCATACATATGTATATATACATACACACACATACATACGGATGTGTATACACTCATCCACCCATATATATATATATATGGGCACATGCACTCACAATCCCACACACACATACATATTCATACATCCCACCTTATGTATATATTGGTTGAAGTTTCCTTTACAATCCATGCACATATGCATACATGGATTCGGTCACCCAAACATAAGTGCACGTATACATACAAACAAGATGTAGCATAGATAACAGATGATATATAATTATACACACATGCATACACAATCATATGTGTACACCCACGCACATACACATATACACACGCACACACGCGCGCACACACACATACATACGTTTAATTTCTAGTTGTTTGTTTAGTTAAGAGAAATGGTACTGTACTGGGTATGGGCGCGCGCACCCGCGAAAGTGTGCGTGTGCCTTATTGTGCTTTTTTGTTGTTTCGTGTGTGAGGGTGCACACCTACCCAAGCATGCATGCGTGTAAGTGTATTTTGTGTTTTGCCTATTTATGTGTATAATTATGGAGAGATGTTTAAGGCGGGGTTAAACTTTGTTATGAAATTTTTTTCTTGAGTTAGCAAGTAGAAGTAGTTGTCAGTTTGGAAGATGGGCATTATCTCGAATCTGCCTCCACTGCATGCGTGTATATGTGCACATACATATATGTGTGTACATATATGTGTGTATGTGCGTGTATATGTGTGTATATATATCTTCTACCTATTATTCTCCATCTTACTTGTGTGTGTGTGTGGGTGCGTGTACATATGTCTGAATGATTAAGCGCATATATACATGCGTGTTTTGGTAGGAAAAAAAAAAAAAAAAAAAAAAGTGTATATATATATATATATATATATATATATATATAAAATAAAAAATAAAAAAATAAAAATAATTGTTAGCGGTGGATGTATGCGAGTACGTGTGTGAGTGTGTAGGTGGGTATGTATATGTGTATATATGTATGCTCCTACATATATTTCTATGTATGTACGTGTGTGTATGTGTGTGTGCCTGTGTGCGTGTGCATGTGTACATGTACATGAATATATATGAATATATATGTATGCGTATGGGATTGTGTGTGAGTGTATGCTATACATGGGGAAAGAAAGTCTTTAAAAAAGAACCCTAAAGAAGCCATAAAAACCTTCACCATATGGACTAAAAAACACTCTTTGAAACTAACTTTGACCGGTCACAGTGAAACACTTACAGTTGGAGACAGAACGTCTAAACACTGAACACACGCATCGCACCACTATGAAAAACATATTTAATATCAGCGGAGGCATATCCACAAACTCCCATTTTAAAGAAAAACTTTTTACGAAAATATCTGAAGAGAGCACACCCTAAGCTCGAAACGCGTTATAAAAATATTTTAAAATAAAAATATGATGAAAACCTTTTTAAAAAACCCACAATTGTTGATGGCTACACTCTTTTAAATATACATTTTTTCTCTCGTTGGAACTACACAACCATCACTTTAAATATATATATATATATATATATATATATATATATATATATACACACACACACAAAATGTCACAGCGAAATATTTATTGATTAATATAACAGTATAACAGTATTTTCTTTTATTTTTATTTTGAAATCATTATTAAGACTTCAAATATTTAGGTGTCAATTCGCGGCCATTTTTCTTGTTCTCACCTAACGCTCGACACTATTTGTTTTTCGGACCGAATAAGCGTTTTAATCTAAATAAAAACACTAAAATCTTATTCAGTAAGAGAGAAGAGTTCCTTATTTTGCCCTTGATAACATTTATTTGTTATATATTTGTTTTTGTTTTTAACCACTTTTTATTACGAATACGTATTGTAAAACAACCCCTACCTTTGAATGAAATTATATCTTGCTCTTTGTATTGGGCACTATCAACAACCTCGTTGAAATTCAATAGTTTTACTTTTGGATATCTTAACTCTGGAATAAATATTATATTATATATTATTATTGATTATATAATCAAAATTTAGGTATTTAAATTTTATGATTTGAAAAGGTAAATGAATGCTAAATCTTAAATGGATTTTTCTTTGGAAGGATTACAAAACGAGTTCGATCTCTTTACCTCCATACTACCAGGATTTTCCATTTCAAGATTTAGCATTCCTTTTGTGAATTAAAGTACAATATCTTTTTTCTGCCTCAATTTCCATTTCACTTATTCTATGTATCTAAAATGTTTTTTAAAAATTTAATAACTTTAACTTTCTATGTTTATCGCATTTATCAAATAAGCTAAAATATTTGCTAATAATTTTTCCTCTGAGGAGATGAATAAGCATCGAAAACTCATGGGTTAAGGAAATAGATTTATTAAATTGTATTCTTTGTTTTCAAACAATAAAAAAATCCATATTTGAAGATTAACCTTTTCATATCATAAAATTTAAATGAATAAATTTTGATTCATTTGCTCTATCTTGTGTATTGAGCAATTTTTATATTTAGCTGGGATTGTCTTATTTAAAATATTACATCCAATAATATTTTGTAAGACCGAAAATCACTGGATTTGCATACCAGTAGATATATTTCATTTCATTATTCTGAAGTACATTTATATATATATATATATATATATATATATATATATATATATATATATATATATATATATATATATATATATATATATATACTCGGGGTTTTTTTTATTCAAAAGTAATGGACTAGTGAATTCAACGAGGTTGTTAGATAGTGCTCAATAAAAAGAGCTGATAATACTTGTTTATTGTTATATAAACATGCTCACATTCCGCAAGTCGCTGCTTGATGATATCTGTTGTTTGATTGAAACAAGTGGCTGTTTGTAGCAGCGGGATGTGAGCATGTTTATATAACAATAAACAAGTATATATATATATATATATATATATATATATATATATATATATTGATTTCTGAGAACTGAAGTAAAATTAAAAACAAAAAAAAAGAAAATAGTTTATATCTATGGCATAGAGACAAATAGGCAGAAAGTTACTTCAATACTAAATTAAAAACTACTTTTTGTGTACAAACTGTCACCATCTATTAAGGCCTGAAGGCCACTAGGGGAGAAGTGTTAAACGTATGTCAACTGCACGGTAAAACAACACCGTGATGATCGCTAATTATGGCGGTGATTGAGCATAATTTGATTATTTAAAAAGGTTGTTCAACAAGACTTTGTTTACCTTGAATTTGAAAACGACTATATTGTGGTCAACTGGGAAGCAGTCTCGCGGTATTGTGTTCCACAGACCTGAAAGAAACTTTGCTCATTTGTTTGATTGCAAGTATGTATGTATGTATGCATGTAGGTAGGTAGGTCATGTCATATGCTACTGGTAC
This sequence comes from Euprymna scolopes, assembly GCF_053919585.1. Lineage (NCBI taxonomy): Eukaryota > Metazoa > Mollusca > Cephalopoda > Sepiida > Sepiolidae > Euprymna > Euprymna scolopes. The sequence goes on from NC_136491.1 coordinate 95,201,074, forward strand.
CATGTAACCCAGTACTACCTGCCTCATGGTCGGGTCACCGGCGACTAAACTGGTTCCCCCACCAGACTTGTTTGGTGAGGAGGGCGGCTAGTCTCCCTGGAGGATTAAAAACAAGACCTTCCAAAGGGCGAATGAACTCTTTTTCTGGGTCAACGGCCAACTAGCACCGTGTATATTTGTGTGTGTGTATATGTGTATTGGGGTAGAGAGGGCTCCCGTAAGCCGTGGTGAAGGCAACCTTTCTAGGGGAAGCAAATCTCTGATTTATAAAACAATAAAGCGGAAGACCAGTACCCGCATTAAGCTGGTCTGCAGTTTAATTTGTTGCTGGCTATCTTGCTATTGCTTGTTGCTGGATCTCAACATTTTGAACCGAGAGAGAGACTTAGCTGTCGTACAAAGCTAAGACTCTCTAACATCATATTTGTATAGATACTCCCTCAGACATTTGGGCTCATGGATTTTAAATGTCTGAGGGAGTGGCACTCGTCTGACAAGACGTTGTAATCATCATCAGGTAGGTAGATAGGTAGGTAGGTAGGTAGGTAGGTAGAGAGAAATATAAATTATTGGCAGTGGTTGTAGTTAGATGAACCTTATTTTAAAGATTGTTTTATACGATCATCCAAAATAGAAACAATGTATTTTTTGACAAGAAGCCAAGTTCATTGATTTAGCAACAATGAACAAAGAAAAAGGAATTCTGCGAATCAATTTCTTACAGTTTTTGTTGTTGGTATTCCCTTTCCTGGTAATCAACATGAACGCATATTGACGTTTTATAAATTGCAAAAGGGAATCAGTTGCTAGATAGGATATTTATACTGGTTTAATTTGTATTTTTTTTTTCAATATTTTGTTACTAATCAATCAACACTTACTAAGATGGATAGAGTGACAATTGAACGATAACGAAAAGTATGAGAGAATTGAAAATTTGATGACATATGAGGACGTGTTAATGACAAGTGGATAGGAAGGCATTATTCATTCACTATAAAGAATGCTGTAACTGTTGTGCTGTGTTGTGTGGTAGGAATTTAAAAGAAAGACACAACTCAGTAATTAGTGGAAACAACATATATTGAACAGAAAAGCAAATACAACAAATAAAGGGTGTTGTTATATACGTTAGTCCGACTGCCAAGTGTGCATGACTCGTGCATAACACAGAGAGGTATATTTTCCCGGTCGTTTTTAGTATGTGAAAGACTTCATTATTATCCACACAATATTAAAAGACTCTTTGATGAATTACTTATCATCTATATCTATATAATAAAATAATCTCAATTTTTTCAGTGAAACTTCCGACATTATAGATTTAATCTAAATATGTGAAGTGACCGTCCCAGGAAGCGATTGGGGTCCCCACGGAGAGGAGGTCAAGACTCCTGAAATGCTGGAGAAGATGGGCAGATATGATTTCCTTTATTCTTTAATTATCATCTGTGTGCCTGGGCAACGGTAACAGACCTTGCTGAGAGAAACATTGGATTTATAAATTTCATGGTTTTATGAAAGTGACAACTTTATGTCGCTTTGAGAGATGTAACGAAAACATAATTTCATTTTCTATGCCAACGAGTGAGGTTGTTTGGTCTTTGAGTGCAGTTTTTTTTTTTTTTTTTTTTTTTACACAGTGATCACCACTTATCAAGACCCGGAAGCCACTCAGGGATAAGGGTTATTGCAAGTACATTACGTTAGTATGGAGATTTGATGAAGTGTTTAATTAAGGGGGCGGTTCATTAGAAATTTGTTAACATTGGACTTGAAGACATCCAAGTTGTAGTCCGGAGGGAAGCAGGCAGACGGAACAGAGTTCCACAGGCGTGCAGTTCTAAGAAAGAAGCCTTGTTCATGGAATCCGCGTTTTGATTTAGGCACAGATATAGAGTAGGGGAAATTTTTCACAGCTGCTTGACCTTTCAGGGCATGAGAGAACTGGCATAATCGCAGGTGCATACAAAGAAGATAGAGCCTCTCCTAGGGATGATGTAACTAGTTGTGATTGGTCCGGGAATTGGCCTCAGTCCTATCCCCCACCTCACTATATGACAGGTCCACAGCGTCAAGACCACAGATTGAGTTAGAGAATCGAGCTGAGCCTTGGAGAGAATCAAGCATAGTCATTCCAGAGAGATATTAATCTATTCAGGACTCAGCAGAGTCTGTCAAGATCAACATTGAACTATGAACACTTGCATATAAGTATATATATCGTATATCTTATCGTGAATTTAATCCGTAGAATAGGGAATTGAGTTTGTCTTTCTTTTGTGTGCATGAGATTTATTCCCTTCCAGCACGACAGATCGACGAAGCAGCGGCATATCCACCCGATCGTGAAATTAATACCAACCAAATCGAATGACGGGTCCTGCCACACTGAGATACCTTGCAAAGGATGAAGCATGGGCCACATTTGGTCTGTGACCGAAGATTGACTCTTATGTGACAAAGGAATCCCCTGTAAGGGATCGCTTCACGGCTTCACAAATAAAAATACTAAAATCGTATTTAGCAAGAGAAAAGAATCATGCCTTTGATAACATTTATTTGTTATATATTTGTTTTTTGTTTACCATTTTTTCGGAAAAAATAAAGGTAAATCTTAAACACTTACCACTTACAGCAACATGTTTCAAAAGTATATGTTCATTTTATCCCCATTTATAAATTATTACATGCAATTCAATTAGACTTACTCTCTCAAAAGCTTAGTCAAACAAAGGTACGAAACCTATACTCCCTCACAATTAATTTCTCCTACGAAACACACGAACACCATGTTTTTAAATTCATAAGCATACATTTCACTATGGCATCGATCATTAATTAACATTACAAATAGTAGTATTTTTAACCGAGTAAGTAACCACTTATCAAGGCCCGAAGGCCACTCAAGGATAGGGGTCACTGAGAAAATAGTGTAGTGATCATTAGTGGTGTAAATTCATATATATTACTCTAGAGTAATAAATTATTAACAACCTCTCCTTCATTTCCAGTTACATCCTGTGTGTTATACACAAGATAATTATGGTTTACCAGAATAATGGAATAATTCGAATTCAGCAATGCACTACACACATAAACACTATATAGACTTGATCTTCAGAATCATCAAACATCTCATTTCGCATTCATAGCCGCATTTTATGATATATATATATATATATATATATATATATATATATATATATATATGTGTGTATATGGCTTGAAGTAGTTGCCTGTCTAGCCGCACTGATAAGCTATGATACAGCGAGACAGTACTGTATGTGGATGCCTATAATGCTCCCTATCTTGAGTTGAGCATATTGGGAAGTGAAATACAAACTGCCATTAGCGTATCAAGCAATGCTCTTTGTGTAAACAAATCGAGCGGAGGCATTTGGACGATGTCAAAACATCGCTAATTCATTACCCGCACAGCAGCGACCGAATAGTGTAAGGGTTAGAAGCCTTGAGTATCGTTTGGGCGGTCAGGTTTCGATCTTAGCTTAAGGTAGTTGCCTGTCTAGCCGCACTGATGAGCTGTGATACAGCAAAACAGTACTGTATGTGGATGATTATATATATATATATATATATATATATTTATATATATATATATATATATATATATACCCAAAATCTCTGCCCTTCTTCTGTGCACCACGTGGTGTCCTTTTTTTTCTTTTTCGTGTCGTACCAGCTTGTGCACACTTTCTAATTTGTATTTATGCATTTTTTCGGCTACTACTGCTAATATTCTCACAAGCCAGCTATCTTACAGCTGCTGATATTTTCCCATGTGCTTACACGTGTTCTGTTACATTCTGATTATTATTTTAAGTATTGGTTCTGGTCATTTTGCGATTTCTGTTTGCCATTGGATGGAAGCAAAGGCCAAGTCAGTTTTCACTACAAACTCCTCATCACAAGGACAATCTTTCATAATTATGAACAGACTCTGTGTTAATTACTTACGTGGTCAAGTCGATGTGTGATGTGAACTAATGATCCGTTTCAAATTTAATTTTTTTCTTTAGAAAAATTAGATTAGACTATGCATATGCCTACAAATTCTCCGGAAGATGACTAAAGTTTGTCGAAAGCTATGGAAACTGCCTAAAGTGTAGCGTGCAAACAGGAATAGACTTATGAACGAAGCACAATATAGATTGTTGGAAAAGAAGCATTTTATTGTTTCATCAAAAATGTTTATATTTATTTTGATATCCGGAATGATAACCTTTGTTACAAATCCAACTAAAATGGAGGACTAATTGGAAGAAGGGTAAGTACAGCGATATTTTTTTAAAAAAATGATAATTTCCAGTCAATTTATTGTATTTAACCTCTTTGATACAAACCTAATATGAAACAAAAGCAATGTTAAAGCAGGAGGTTTAAAACTAATTTACTTACGCTAGTGGTTATGTGTATATACTTCCTTGTCCATAATTAATTGTTATACCCAATCAGGGTTCTTCTTGCTAGTTTTATTATTTCTAATTCTAGTTTAGTCATTTTTTTTTCTAATTTCAAGGCCTTATCAAATAAACTAAGGGAAATAGAGGGATAGTATGAGTCAATATCAACAATTTACCCCCAGGTAATAATTGCAAATTAATAATGCTTGATATTGATACATACTACTTCTCTATTCCCTAGTTTATTTGATAAGGCCTTGAAATTAACAAACAAGGAAACAAAAATTACTAATCTAGAATAAGAAATAAAAAAATTAGCTAGAAGAACTCTGATGACAATAGATTATGGACAAGGAAAAACAGGAATTAAATAGCATCTTCGTTGGTCTATCATACTTGACTTTGAAATAGGGGTCAAGTAATGACTTCAAACCTTGCAGGTGCAGAGAGGTGTTGCATAGTACGCAGACGAGATGCCTAAATAAATAGAGCATACTTGGGGCATTAGGTACCGCTATAATCACGAGGCTTGATACGAGATTTACACTGGGCAACAGAACTTTTTAAATAAATTATGTAAACAAATTAAAGATAGAACATTATAAAGGAGAGACGAGCAAATGTGAAAGTGACACAGACATTCCAGAATAGTCAGAAGAAGTGAGAGATCGCAGGTTTAGTGAGGTCTAGCAAATGAGATGCATAAATAGATAGAACAAATCTCGGGTGTTGAGTACCACTGTAATCACGAGACTTGATACGAGATTAACACGATACAAGAAGTATATTCGTTAGTCTATCATTCTAAAATTTGAAATAGCATTTTAGTTAGTTAAGTTTGAAATATCATAATTTCATCAATAAACGCGCAGGTTGAAAGGACGCTTGTTAAGAATGGACGCATCGTGTCGATTCGTAATTCTTTTTTTTTATTGAATAAAAACAATTCGAAATAAATTCTAATGGGCATGATGTACTACAATATTTCAGATGAATACTCAAGGCAGGAGATTTGTACCGGTGAAGCATACAAATGAAAAAAAACAAAAAAAAAAACAGCAAAACAAAAGCAAACGATGTTTGAGATGAGCACAGCTGGCAATTTACAGGAAATTTAAAACAGAAGCCAAGTAATTATTGTGTGACTATTGGCAATACAAGATTGGCTTAAATAATATCTTAGAAACGCAACCTCAAAAAAGATTTAATACAAATTAATCTCATTTAAAAAAAAAAATCTTTTTCATCCTAAACAAGGCAGATTACCACTTGGATCTAAGGAGATACTATTGAGCAACGAGATGTCTGTTCACATTACATTTAAATTTCTGCATATTAGTACAGTCAGGAAAACAAGTAACAAGAAGGGAATTCCAAAGTCTAGCAGTTCAAGGGAAGACACTATGAGAGTAAAAAACATTCCAACGTCTAGGGATCTCTACAGTGAAGAGGTGGGATTTGGCCGCTTATCAGATTAGTCGGGAGTATTTATGTTGACGTACTACAAGTTCATCAGAGCACAACTCATTACAGTACTTGTAAAACAGGCACAGGGATGCAACATTCCGGTGATGGGACAGAGATTTGAGCTTGGTTGATACGCTGGACCTAATAGATTGGAAACTCTTTTTTTTAGACACTGTCTTTTCTGTCTGCTGAGAAATTGAAGACTTCGTTTCATAGACTTTAGAAATTGTAGTAGAAAAGCCAACGTCCATTGAATGATAAAAACACATCGTACAAATAATTGATGATTTTGTCCTTTTGTTTTTTAGATTAATGTCTTAAAATTAACTAAATCCAACAATTACACAAAGATATGGCTAAAATAGACTGTCAATTCGATCATAACTTGTACAATGTGGGAATTTTTAAACGCTTTATTAAAAAAAAATATGAATGTGACTCCGTGAATGTGACTATTAGACATATCGGTTGGTTGGTTGTTTTTGTTTTATGGCATATCAACCCTTTTCGGGTTATTTAATGCCGAATCCAAAGATTTTGAAGAAAAAATTTTAATAGAATATATTTGTTGTTTTCAAATCAGTTTCTATTTAACCCATAGTTGGGACCCTAACAGGTACTACCACTCCGGGTCAGAGTGGACCTGGGAGCAATGGTAATTAAAGGGTGGCTCCATACTCCCCAAAGCTCGCAAGCTGGGGCCTCACCACTGGATACAGTTTAAGGTCATATCCAGGACCAGACATATTGGATTTGATGACAAGTACGTTTTTGATTAGTATTGGAGCAGTTTTGTTCTAGTTGTCTTGTGATAAAAGTTGAGGTTTGCAGGGAAATTTGGTTTTATTTATCAGATAAGGAGGATAAAGGGAATGTTCTTTGCCTATAATTATAACTCCACATGTTCAAAAAATAATTCCATGTAAAGTTGGTATACCTGGATAATACTCCGTTTTCGAGGGTATTCTTAACCCTCAAACACGAAATCTAATCTACAAGCTACAAATACTAACAAACCATGTGAGAATTGTAACAGAAGTAAATCAGGAAGATAAAAGAAATATCGTGTGAACCCAATGGAATCGTACTGGCAAGAAATCTTAAAAATTGCTCCTTAAAAAAGTTATTATTTTGACATCATACAGAATAATAGTGAGTGATTGATGAGGATAAAATGCTTCGAGGAGGCAACTCACTGTTCAGACCTAACTAGGATGAGTGCCAAGAGTGCTTGGACCTTGGAGAGACTAGTAATAAATAATCTATATATTAATATGATAGCATGTTACGCTTACATCCGGGTTGTTTAATTGTTATGTACTTCCATTTTTTGTCATACATAATTTTACCAAGAATTCTTCATAAGTTTTGATTTCAGGTTCGATTATAACTGATGGCACTCCAGTAATTTTTTTTTTTTTTTTACAAATAATTTTATCAAGAATTCTTCATAATTTTTGGTTTCGGTTTCGATTATAGCTGAAGGAACTCAAGTTATATATATATATATATATATATATATATATATATTCATGAGTTTTTATTTCGGTTGGTCTTGAGTATGACCTTAAACTATATCCGATGATGAGGCCCCAGCTTGCGGTTGTTGAGGAGTGTGGAGCCACCCTTTAATATCCATTGTTCCCAGGTCTACTCTGACCCGGAGTAGTAGTACCTGTTAAAACATTTAGAGATTTATAGAGAATCGGATTCGGAATTGGTAATTCTATTGGAATCGGGAATTTAGTAATGAATCAGTAATTGTATCGGAATCGGGAAAAAATATTGGAATCATCTCATCACTAGTTGATATGCTGTAAAACCAACCAAATCAGATGTCTTCCATTTTTGAAAACATTTTCCTGTTTTTCTGTACTTCTTTTTTCTTCCTGCTTTCTTTAAGTTCTATTATTTTTTCTTTTTCGTTTTGTTACATAACTTTTCTTCAATTTTTTATTTTATTTCTAACAGAACATGGACGCACGTTTGCAAATGCATGCGAAATAACATCACCGGTAGGGAAAAAGAAGACTATAAAAAAGACGATCACATTAGAAACGTGAATGACGTTCAAGAGCACGTTCTAGATCACGGTCGGCATCATGTTTTATCTTTTATTCGGGGAAATTACCCAGAAATAAATGTTGTTGTTACACAAAAAAAATGAGTTCGAGTTATTCTTCACCTTGGTCACCTTTGCGATGTCGACTGCATGCGACGCATGGATCTCATGCGTAAACATTGTATACAACATTACATGTTCCGGTGCTTTTTTAAATTTTCCCATCCACTTTATCTATTTTGCCCTCTTTCGTTTTACCTCGTAGGTCAATATCCAGAAGAGTGTCACCTGCAACTGAATTTTACCTAATACTTTATCCGCTATGCCACGGGTCCTTGCAACCCAAACGTTGTGAGAATAACACTCAAAATGAGAACAGAAGTCCCAATAATCCAAACTACACAACTTATCAATCCTCATCTAAAAAATTCAAGAACATCAATTCTCTTGGGTTTAAACCATCTCTTTATTTTTTTCTTAACTGTATGCATGTATGAGCATATAATGCCTCTGAATCCATCGTCGGTCAGTACTAATGACCATTTAAGCACTAAGTCGGTACTAATGACCATTTAAGCACTAAGTCGTCCATTTATCACTTTAAAGAAATAGTTAGCTCAAATTAATCTTCTTCATAGTCCTATTAAATCTCATTTTTGGTAGAAGTTGATATTTTTAAAATGGCAATCTTCGAATGCTAGAATAAAAATCTTGAAAATATCATACCTTACATCATAGGTTGTTCTTGATATAAAGGCGTGTTTCCATATGAAAACGGTGCCCGGTTATTTGTACAATGAATTAAGTAATTTACATTTCAAAGAGGAGCAACATGTATTGGGTACTTCTGCATTTACAGGCCCATAGTTCCCATGAAGTTTCTCAGATGTGCTCGGCCACTAACGGGAATAACCGGAAGCGGCCAAGCACGAAACGTTAACCCACCCCCAACTCAAATCCTAACTTTAATCCTAAACCTAAACCATAATCCTAACTTGTGAAATTAAAATTAATTTTTTTTATTTCTTCCAATTTATGAAAAAGTAGTCTTCACAGATTCGTATTAGCTAAAACCAGAGAGCAAGTTTGTTAAAAATTGAAGAACGCTCAATCGACCTTTTCCTGTTATTTCCATTAGCTGGCAAGCAAGCCCGAGCCATCGCGTGTCGGTAAATGCAGAAGCATTATGTATTGAATTATGAGAAAATTGTTTCCAGATAAAACATATATGGTATTGTGTACCGGGTGACATAATGCCTCAAATTTCGTTTTGATCTTTGTAGATTTTGTTCACAATCAGTTTTAATCTAAGATGCTTGAACACGTGTTAAGATGGACTATTGTTGACACATCTGAGCAGGAGCTGCTCAGGACACCATTTCTTGCTTTGACAGCGTTCAAAAATAAGCTTCAAAATCTAAAAAAGTAGGCAATGTCCTTTTTTTTTCTTCCTTACAACTTCTTCCTCACAGAAAAGATGTTACGACCCTATCTCTGCTCTACCCTTATTTTCATAGCAAGTGGTCGACTACGCCCTCCCCTCCTGCAAAACATTCACAACAAAAACTCATCTAGAAACAACTACTGTCAACAATTTCCCCCATATCCTCTATTTGTACCTAAAAATAAATGCGAATTTATGGACAAAGTTTCTTTTCTAGAACTACCCGCCTGTGGAATTCTATACTGCAGGGTTGCTTTCCAGATAACTACAACAGGGTCATATTTAAGTCCAATGTCAATAAGTTCTTAATCAAATTCTACCCAATTATCATCATTAACAATCATTACAGCATTGTTTCACTGACCACCTGATACTCATTAACCCTTATCCTCAAATTCCAGGTGCTACCAGATCAGGATGTCTGAAGATATTGGCTTCCTGAGACGAAATGCACCTAACATTGATGCTTTTTGTTTTTCTATCTCCATTTTGAAAAACTTAATTATGTTCTGCAAAACTAAAAACAAAAACAACAATCCACCTTTTTCCCCTTTTCCTTTTTTCCACTTCCCCTTTCTCTTTCTATCTTCCCCACTTCCTGACTTGTTTCCTAACTTAAAATGTACCATACATCAATACTGTAACCCTTTTATTACAAAATTCATTCATGTTCTGCAGAGCAGGGAACAAAAACGATAAAATTCATTTTAAAACAACCAAACACTACAAACTAGTGATTGAAGATACAAAGAGCTTGAAGAACGAAAAACCTTGTACAAAATAACTGGATGCTACATGAATACTATTTCCAAAATAACTGGATTCGGTATTAAGTAACCTGAAAAAGGTTGATATGCCATAAAACAACCAAACCAAACTCTGCAAATAAATATTTGAGGATATAAAGAACTTGAAGTATAAAAACTGTTTCCAAATTAACTCGATTCGGCATTAAATAACCCAAAAAGTGTTGATATGTTATAAAACAAAACAACCAAACCAAACCAAACCAAACCAAACCAAACCATTATCCTAAAGTGGCCTTCATGGACAGTAACTCATTTGTAAAAAAAAAAAATGCTTTCCTGCGTGAAAATAATAAAATTTGAACCACTTGTCGATACAAATTTTAAAGTTTTTTTTACATATTTTATATATTCCAATATGGGAATGTTGCCAAGTAGATTTTGTTCAAAATTATTTATTTATAAAAAATCCTGAGAAATGAATGCTTAGGTGTAAAAATTAGATTCGCATATGCACCTGTATAATATTTCATTTTCATACATTTTCAGTTGCCTGTCACATTTATGTTTGGAATAGCATTCTCATTGGTTTAACTATGTGTAATGTTGCCCAGGAGCCAACAAGTTATAGCCTCAGTCGCAACGCAGACAAATAATAAAAAAGAACTTCAACTCCTTTTTTTGTTGTACAACATATATTTTCTCATTGTCTTCTTGAATGTCACCCACGTATCTAACGTGATCGTCCACTTTCTCCTTTTTATAGTCTTTTTTCTTTATTGGGGACGTCATTTCGTATGCATTTTCTTACATGCTTGCATTCTTTGTTACATATGAAATAGAATTTTCAATGGTCTGTCATGCTTAAGTTTGAAAGGGTATCTGTCATGCCTGTATTTGAAATACATAGTATTATTTCATTGCTTATCAAGCTTGAGATTTTGTAATAGCATTTGTTGGTCGATCACGCTTGTGTTTGAATTATTTTCATTGGCTTATCATTCTTTAATTAGATATAGAATGTTAAACGCTAACTGCACCGATGAAATGAATGCATCTAAGAAGACGCGTTCTAGTTTTTCCACGTATGTAATCATTTCAATATGGCTGCACTACTTTCACTTTCACTTTCACTTTCTATGCTATGATTTCGTTCTATTCTTTGAATTGAACTCAATCAAACGTCTTATCTATTTTTAAGCTGATATCTATTTATAGCCTTTATCGCTACTGTTTATTTTGGGTTTGCAAGGCTATGCTTCATTGTCGACAACAGCTTTCTTGCTAAAACCTCTCATTTCCTGCAATTCTTTCTTTTGATAAACGTTACAATTGTACACCTGATTCTCTCTCCCCCTCTGTTTTTTCTCTTCCTCTCTCTCTCTCTCTCTCTCTCTCTCTATATATATATATATATATATATATATATATATATAGATAGATAGATAGATAGATATACATATATATATATATATATATAGATATACATATATATATATAGATATACATATATATATATATATATATATATATATATATATATATATATATATATATATATATATATATATATATATATATAGAGAGAGAGAGAGAGAGAGAGAGAGAAAGGTATATATATTATTCAATTTCTCACTTATTTTATGTTCCTTCAAGAATCTGCTTGTTCTCTCAATTTTATTTATGAAATAACAGCAAAGATAAAATTCTACTAAGCCAAGGCGATATCTTTAATAAATCTGGCAATTCATTATTAAAACAGTTAAACATCTTCCTCTGCTCGCACATTTTTCAAGTATCTCTGACGAATGAACATAGATCACCTCGCAAAAAGAGAGATAAAATCTGGAATGATATCATGACAACGGACCAGATACCACACTACTCCCTAAAAAATGAGAAGGTAATCCTTAGAAGGATGATCTCATGATTACAAAATAGATACGGCACTATCCCTCCCCAAAGTGAAAGGATTGTATCCTGATAAGCAAACATATACTACATTTCCTTCTCTAAAAAAGGTAATGCCTTAAAGAATAGTTACATTAAAATAGAGCAGATGCTACATTGCTCCCTTGCTGAGACAGCTATCAAATTTTCAGCTACCAAATCTTAAGACAGATTGCAAATCTCTATTATTAATAGAATAATAGTAGAGTTTCGGCTTCAGACAGACATCAAACCTCCATTAATAATAGATATGATCTAAAATGTCCTTAATTTGTCGTTAATTAAATAATCATTATTTAGTTTATTTTCTGATAAAGAAGGTTTGGTTGTATGCCTTAAAGATTGAAGTATAAGTCCTAGTACCGAAAAATATGAGAAAGGAAAATAGTTTCAATATGATTGGTTGCTCCACTTCCCCAAATAAATGTCGTCACTACATCATCATCCCTATGCATGCTACTGATGGTTGGGATTCTTTATAGTAAGGGAACTGAGTAGTACCTGTCAACGGCATTATGATTCTAGTTAGAAAAACAAATCAGTACAGCTATATTATAAGTAGAGTCTGCTCGCCCAAACTCCAATCGGTGGGTGTTTTATATAGTCAGCTGAAATGTTTCATTATGCTACTTGGACAAATTTATTCTTTGCTTTCTGCATGGCCATTGATTTTGGATATGGATACTGTGATCGATAAATATCATTCGTTAGACTGCTTTGCATGCTTCAATATCTAAGTCTATATTAGGTTACACCCGGCTTTCTTTGTCTGGCAAACTGAACACTAGTCTGGAACTTTCTTGTGAAGGCACATCACCACCACCACCACCACCACCACCACCACCACCACCACCACCACCACCACCACCATCATCATCATCATCATCATCATCATCATCATCATCATCATCATCATCATCATCGTCGTCATCATCATCATCATCATCATTATCATGATCATCATAATAATAATAATATTTGGTTTAACATCCGTTTTACATGCTGGTATGTGTTAGACGGCTTTAAGAAATTGACTTTAAAAGTAAACCTATCCTTGACCAGAACATTAGTTATCTGTTTTTCCTCTCAGGTTCATTTTTATCACTTGCTTCCATGTTTTTCGTGGCCTTCGCCTGTAAACTGAACCTGCTCATCAACTAACCCAAAAAATCTCATCCATTTTTTTTCAATGTAGCCATACCATCGAAGTCTCTGTATACTATTCTTCCTCTATATATGGCATAATTCACGTTGACATACCATTTCCCATTAGATCACCGAAGTCAAGCAACGTCGAGCCTGGTCAGTACTAAAATAGGTAACTGGGAATTCCAGGTGCTGTATGTGCTCTCCGCTTATCTCAACATTGTTTCTAGTTGTCTAGCACTTCTCCTTGCCATTGGACTCAGGCAGTACCGATTAAGAAGATGTTTGGTTGGGATTGCACAATTCTTACCTCACAATTGCATGCGCAGTTATTCTTACAGAGGGTATCCATTGTCTCTTGAGGCTGAACGAAGTCATTGAAACCTTTCTTTAAACCTATTAGATCTAAACCTGTCTTTAAGACACACATTATGCATCTATCATATTATTTTTATCACTCCAGCATATCATTTTTATACATCCATTATATCATTTTTATACATCCATTATATCATATTTATACATCCATTATATTTATCATATCATTTTTACACATACATCATATCATTTTTATACATCCATCATATCATTTTTACACATACATTATATCATTTTTATACATCCATCATATCATATTTATCCATCCATTATTTTAATCATATCATTTTTATACATCCATCATATCATATTTATACATTCATCATTTTAATCATATCATTTTTATACATCCATCATATTATATTTATACATTCATCATTTTAATCATATCATTTTTATACATCCATCATATCATATTTATACATTCATCATTTTAATCATATCATTTTTATACATCCATCATATCATATTTATACATTCAGCATTTTTATCATATCATTTTTATACATCCAACGTATCATATTTATACATTTATTATTTTTATCATATCATATTTATACATCCATCATATAATTTTTATACATCCAACATATCATATTTATACATCCATTATATCATATTTATACATCCATTATTTTTATCATATCATATTTATACATCCATCATATCATATATATACATCCATCATATCATATATATACATCCATCATATACATTTTTATGCATCCATCATATCATATTTATACATCCATCATATATTTATACATTCATCATTTTAATCATATCGTTTTTATACATCCATCATATCATATTTATACATTCAACATTTTTATCATATCATTTTTATACACCCAACGTATCATATTTATACATTCATCATTTTTATCACATCATATCATTTTTCTACATCCAACATATCATATTTATACATCCATTATTTTTATCATATCATATTTATACATCCATGATATCATATATATATACATCCATCATAACATATATATACATCCATCATATACATTTTTATGCATCCATTATATCATATATTTATACATCCATCATATATTTATACATCCATCATATACATTTTCATACATCCATTATATCATACATTTATACATCCATCATATCATTCTGATAACATTTCTTTTCATGCAACAATGCATATTCTTTACCCTCTCAATTTTTCAATTCCATACAATATCCTCACACTGTGTACACGTCTGTTAAATTCTTCCCTTTGCAGACAGTAATAACACCATGAAGTTTTTAATATTAGTAAAGTGCAACAGTTTGCAGTTTTTATGTACACGGTGCAGCAGAAATATCTCCCACATTTTGATATGCGATCTTCCCAGTCGCGCTCGTGCAGTTTCTGAACAATCATTAATTTGTATGGATGGAACTGCATATCAGTGTGTAGAATTCTGACTGTTCGATCAGACAATCCCAAGGCCAAGTCTTGTTTACGAGCTGAACGTGTTGGAGACTGAGCAACAGAAAGTCTCACAACTCAGATACTGTCTGGCGTTCGAGCGTTTCGAGGCCTTCCAGGTTGTTCTTTAAGTGTAACTCTGAAATTTTCTACCTGGAACAACATTATGCCGTCCTAAATTGTAATGAACTTGGAAAGATTTCTGTGTTACAGGTACAGATTCACCATTCTTTGAAAACATCTCTACAGTAAAAAGACGATGTACACCAGTTCAAACCATGTTGCTTTATGAGGGTACCTGAAAAAAATGGCAAGTTATTAGCTAAATGCAAACATCATTGGAACTTGCATAGCAACATATAGTTGAAAGTTTTAAAATGTGGAAGATATTTTTGCTGGACCCTTTATTATTCGTGGGTTTGAAAGCTGCAGACCATGGACTGCTGCAAAGCATCGGAATATTCGAATAGAGTGACTTATATTATGACTTGCATTGGATTAAAAAAAACATTAGAAATCTTAGCTAAAATTTAGGGCTCCTTGAATGCTGTAAAAGTCATGGCCTTTTTAAGACTAATGCCAGTAAGCATCTGTCTTTTCCACAATCATCTTTTGTTCTTATTAGCTCCTTACATCAAGTGGTTTCATGCCTTGTCTGGAGCGATTTCCATTTAAAAAGAAACTACTTTTTGAATGTCTTCGATTTTTAATAAAAACCAAATAAATTTAATTATTGATCAATACTATTCAGCTATGCTTACTCTCAACCTGGAAAATTTTCTCTCAATGTAAAATATGTGTCCTCAACTTACACGGTTTCACTTCCCTGAATCATAACGATGCAAACGCATGCCTTTGGTTGATAGCGTTAACACTCTGCTGGTTAGTAAGTGCAGAAGTTACTTGAACTTAATCCATCCACTTTTAACTCTTGTAATCGCACTAGCATAAACTTCTCCCTGTATTCCAATGGTATCACCAAGGGAGCAGAACTTCTCAACAACTTCAATAGCTTTGCCATTCAGATATACTTTCTCCACGTCTAATTTCTCAGTCACAACCATTGTTTTACACTTTTTGCATGCAAATTGGTTATCCTTTCTCATTTTACTAATAATTTCACTGCTCTTCTTATGTTAAAGAGCATCTCTCCCCCCCCCCTCTGGCTTTCTTACTCTGTTTTCTCTCTCTGTGTCTCTATTAGAGAATAGAGAAAGAGAGAGAGGGAGATGGAGGGAAAGAGAGAGAGGTGAATAACGTGGACAGTGGACACGTTTGCAGAAGAAGGGTCAGCTGACCAGATGACGTGGTGTCATGTGATGAGGTTAGCTGATTCTTTCTTGGAAGTTTGGTTTCGGGTGTTGAAGAAGACAGACGGCTTTTTAGCTGTCCCTCCCCCCTGGGCTTGGGAGGACGCTGACGTGTACCATCAAGCAAGCAAGGTTCACCTCCATTCTGTGTCAACTTCTGGAAGGTGAATAAAAACATAAAACCTTAATTATCATCTTGGAGTGAATTCTTCATCCAACAGGCCAGCTCCCCTCCAAGAGACAATGAACACCAGAAGAACAACCGACGACACATGAAGAAAGGTATGTTAAGAAATGCATGTACACAAACACACACCCACGAAGACATGAACAATAAGATTAGAAACTAGACGATCACGTACACGAATCTCCTTCTTGACACTATTCCCTTTATGATACAATCTCCTTTATGACACTCCACTATATAACACTTACAGTTAGTTCCCCCCTCCCCATAATAAAAAAAAAACTCGAATTGCACCCGACTTCTTTTCTGGACTCATTGGCAACGGATGGGCCACAGGTTCAATGAACTCTCAAGTTAAAGAAAATGCTTGTCCATCAAATTGAAATAAATATATTTATATTTTTACTAGCGGGACCTGTGGAAATTCTACAGTGGACTCTTTCATATGTAATTTATTGATGTTGGCATTTTTGTGGATGTTCAGCGTAAATGGAGACACCCTGATATTATTGTCATTTAATATATATTTATATATATTGTTTTTAGATTTAATGTTTTTATAAAAATATTTTATGTACAAAACTAGTTTCGTTGTGCTAATAACATGTCGCTAAGTTCAAGGTTTCATATCTTGGCTTTTGTTTACATATTGTTGTAGTAGCAATAATATTTTATTAACGAAGACATCAGCTTCTCTCTCTCTTTCTCTCTCTTTCTTTCTCTCGCATGCACTCTCTCTCTTTCTCTCTCTCAATAGACAAATGTAAAACAATAAACAATGAAAAAAAAAAAACTCAAATAACTGCTCAATTTTTTGTCCCCGCTGGGCGAGAGATGTGTGTTATAGTTTTTTTTATTACGGAATAACTTAAAATTAATTATTTCTTAACAACTTTTGAAAGATAAACCCTAAATTTTATAGAATTAAAAACAAATATAGCGGTGAAGGTTAAAATATTTTATGCACCAAAAATATTTTTTCATGAAACTATTTTAGTTAAAACAATGTTGTAATAAAAATAATTTATTTTAAAAAAAGAACTGTCATTTAATATATATATATATATATATATATATATATATATATATATATATATATATATATATATATATATATTAGATTTATTGTTTTTATAAAAATATTTTATGTACAATACCAGTTTCGTTTCGCTTATAATGTGTCGCTAAGTTTGAGATTTCATATCTTGACTTTTGTTTACATGTTGTCGTAATAGCAATAATACTTTATTAACAAAGACATCAGCGTCTCCCTCTCTCTCTTTCTCTCGCTCTCTCTCAATAAACAAATGGAAAAAATAAACAATGGAAAAAAAAACAAATAACTGCTCAATTTTTTGTCCCTACCGGCTGAGAGATGTGTGTTATAGTTTTTTTTTTATTACAGAATAACTTAAAATCAGTTATTTCTTAACAACTTTTGAAAGATAAAACCTTAAATTTTATGGAATTAAAAACAAATATAGCGGTGAGAACACGCTAATCGAATAGAACTTAGAGCGTTCGTAAATATGTATTCGGAAGTTAAATGTCTATTCCGAGATGAAATTTCAACCAATCAAATTTGCCGGAAAGCGTGACACACAAAAGAACACACGCGCTATCATATTAATATATAGATAAAAAAGAGAATGTGTTATTTGCTTGTTTTATATGAGCATTCAATTCCAGCACCAAAGTTACTGCTCGGATAATTAATTCTCAAGAGAGAATTAATGCTGCCAGTAATGATGCCAAGAAATTGACACAAGATAAATCAAGACGAGATGTAGCCAACAACATATCAACCACCTGACCGATCGCTTATCAACTGCAAGTATATCATTTCTTCTCCCCCGGAAAGATATTTACCATGTTCAGAATGCACCAGCTCTTCAAGAATAGGCCTTAGGACACAGCAACACCAACTTACTTTTCTTGGTAAAAATATTTGTTTTCTTTTTATAAATTGTAAACGTTGTTTTTATAGTAAGTGTTTTTTTTTAATAGTAAATATTTAATCCCCAAAAATGGCAATGAAAAGTACATATATTAACAAATTATTAAATCCCTACAAATCTCGATCCGGCAATCTGAAAAAAAAATCTTATTTATTTTTTTACAAAAATTTTTAATGAAAGAAAAAATAGCACGTCAGTTCATCAGCAGCACATTAAAATCGCTTACTTCTTGTTTTTGACATAATAGTCTCAGGATTCTCGAATGATGTGCATAAACATAAATAAAGAATCAGCAGAAGTAATCTATCATGCCTTGTGGTGCCTTAATTTGTTGTATATGAATAGTAAAACCAATCTGCACAGTAATATCATGGCTGACAGAAGTTCCTTTCATAAATGGCGGCTATGCTTGACTTTGCACTTATGTAAGCAATGTTATCAGGTGTTCGGCTCCCAGAGTAAAATCTTTCAATTTGGTTGAAGTTTGGTATCGGTAACCAATCGACTTTGAGTATATTGATAGAATTGGCAAATCAGTATTAAGTATTTCAATCAATAAACATTGAATATTTTACAAAGATATCGTTTCTCTGCTGCTTTTGTTCATGTTATTACTGCTGGAACATGGTTTCCATATTTAAAAAAAAAATGTTTCGCGGGTGATTACTAAACAGATCCTCACATATTTTATTTTTGTTGGTGTTGTTAAATCTTACGTTTTAGGTTTCTTTCTTATTTCACTCTCCATCGTCAAAACTGTACATATCTTTTGGGATATCTTACTTAGATAATAGATACTGTTACATCTAAAACATTATGTCAAATTTGTCCTGAACACCTTGTGTGTGTGTGTGTGTGTGTGTGTGTGTGTGTGTGTGTGTGTGTGTGTGTGTGTGTGTGTGTGTGTGTGTGTGTGCGCGTGTGTGTGTGTGTGTGCGTGTGTGTGTGTGTGTACAAAAAGGAGAGAAAGAGAGCAAATAAACAAACATGTATGGCTGGACTAACCAATATAGAGACACTCTTGTTTGAATATATTGAGGACTGTTGCATTCGTTATTATCTAAAGGGAGACAAGTGAAGACATTTTTAAATTTCTTATCTCCCCTTACAACATTTTGTCACCAAGATACTCAGGATAAAATTGACCCAACTGTTGATATGCAATTCACTTTATGTTTTTTGTTATAGGGTAAACTGATATTTCAGAAATTAGGCAGACAATAAATACAGTTACATCTAAAACATTGTGGCAGCGATTAGTGACAGTTGTGGCTCCAGAATCATGACATGTACTTCTGTAGCATACTTTTGCTAATACGCCTTTTGTCAATTATACGACTTTGCTGGTCTTGATTATCAACGGCCACAACAAAACTCATATCTTTTGAAGTAGAGTAAATATGGTATTATTATTGCCGGAAGCATGAACGATATGTATAATTGATTAGTTGTTATTTTTTATGTCAATGAATATCCCTAGTAAAGATTAAGATAGTGAAACATCTGTTAAGGTATAAAATCGACTTCACAATCTAGTGGAGGGATGATTTCTTATTTACTCTACAGTCTCTTTCTCACAATAGTGACATTGCTAATTTTTCTCTATACTATTGTTATTTCTATCAGAGGTGTTCGACTGAGCTCCAGTCCATGTTTTCCCTTTATAAAACATTCAAAACAAGAACTCGTTTTTACCACAACTGCAAATAATTTTCCTTTCTTCCTCTGTGTTCCTAAAACAAAACGAAATTTCCATGAACAGTCTCTTTTCAAGAATTTCGATCTTTAGAACAAATTGCCACGAGACAGCTTCCCTACATACTACAACACGATTGTTTTCAAGTGAAATGTAATCAACTATTTGTCGAGTCGCCCTCTTAAGTAATCCAATTTTGTCAATTCTATTCGTTTTCAAGCCTCTCATAGTATTGTTCATCATCTTCTTGCCACTGAAATGAAGCAATGCTGGTTCGATTGAGGACTGCGCAGTCCTTCCTTTGCTATAGACTCCACTTGCATGGAGTATCTATTGTCTCTTGAAACAGAAAAAACATGCTTATATGTCAAATTGCTATATAGCGAAAGCTGTGTTTGAATGGAAAGTTTTCAGTGACATCTTAAAGGTCAAAGATAACTTCAAAATGAAAGTTGTTAAAACCATGTATCTTCCGGACATAGGTTTGGGGAGGGTCTGTCTTTTTTGACTGCCAACTTAAACAAGTGCATGCAAACGTGGCCATTCCTGAAGGAGCCCCAGCGAGAGTCGGGGTGACTGCGTACAAGGTAGCTTGGTGTAATGAAAAAGCGATTTGTGTTTGCTGTTTTCTCTCTCTCTCTCTCTCTCTCTCTCTCTCTCTCTCTCTCTCTCTCTCTCTCTCTCTCTCTCTCTCTCTCTCATATTAAAGTCTTTGTATTACCCTCACTCTGGGCTTATGAATGATCACAATTACCTATATTTATAAACCTTCTCATAAACTAATATCAGCGCCTGAGTGATTTCTCTACAGACGATCAAAAACCTGGGTTTACAGTGACAACGTCGGTGTATAAACTATTATACACGCATCACAAAGTGAAATTATAACACATTTTCTCCAAATCATGACATTGTGCCTGATCCCATCTGATAATACAAAAATATAATAAGCCTTCATCAGTATAGCCATAAAGTTAACACATGTCTCACAGTTACAGCCAGATTAAAAAGTTTTTTAGCCCCCCCCCCACCAAAAGGAGGGTGGACCTGTAAATTCACCCTTGTCCGTTCGTCCGTTCGTCTGTGCGCACTTTTCTCAATAACTACGCCTTGGAATTTTTTACAATTTTACACAAACATTAAACATGATATGAGTAAAAAAAAGTAACAGAATAAATTTTCCAAGAAAACTCCGGTTGTCCCCTACCCCTAGGAGTGCCTTTTGGGTTAAAATGGCTAAAATTGACACTTTTGTGCTTATTAAAAAAATTTGATGCCTTGGATTTTTATAAAACTTTCTGAAAAGTTGTAACTAACTGATTTCTATATAATTTTGTTTGTCTATACTTCACGATAACTCTTGGGTGTGCCCCAGGGGCTATTTTAGGGCTAATAAAAACACTCCATTTTTGGGACTATTTTACCATATTTGTCCAAAATTTTCTGTGTATGTCTATTTAGCAGTTTTGCATGGTGCTGAACTCAAATTTAAATATGTTAAGGCCTTGGGGACCTTTGGGGCTAAATGGGGCGGGTGCAATGATGGACTTAGTCATTTTTTTCTTTTTTTTTTTTTTCATGGTGCAGAACTCAAATTTACATATGTTAAGGCCTAAAACTGCACAATTTGTTCATTTTCACCAGGAATTGACGTCCACTGGGGACTTTTGGGGCTAAAGGACATCTTGCGGTTGGTTGGGAACCACTGTCTAACATAGTCCTCAGTAGAAATGGTCCTAAATAGTAACCCCATTCGTCCAAGTAGTAATATGTCTTGTTTGGGATGAATGAACAAGAGTAAGAAACAATAACTTTGAACTTCTATTTATAAAGCAAGTCCAATCAGCCAACGATCACTCTGACGTTCAGATCTTATTTTTATTATTTAACCTTTTAAATTCATCTGACATTTCTAGATATTTCCTCTTTTTTTTCTGATTTCATAACATTTCAGCCACCTGTTTTCTTTCTTCTTCAATATTTGACATTTCAATCTTTGCTTTAACATAGCCAGACAAATCTTTATGATTTAACTTTTAAAATGTAGTCCAACGCAATGGTAGCCAGTGGCATTAACTCTAGGCTTGTTGAACCGGCTTCCTCCAGAAGAGGAAATAAATCAGGGAATATCAAATTCATAAGTGGTCCCCAGTCGTATGTATAGTCCGGTTAGGGTAGATGACGACATTATGTTTTTGCAGTTCTTATAGGAAGTTATCAACGTCCACCTACATACAGTGACTGATATATCCAAATGGTCACCCATCTGGTACTAGATAGACTCAATGTTGCTTAACTCTGTTGATCTAAAGAAAACCGGTATATCAACATGATTATGCTATGTAAAATGCAATGCAATGGTCCTTGACTTATGGTTTATAATGTATCATGGCTAATTTTAATTGAAAGGAAGCCACAAAAGATGGTGATAATTTCTGAACAATAGTCTTAATGAAGAGGATAGTATTGGATTTAGTTCTCAGTGTTTAGTGGTTTGACCAGCCAAGTTCAAACTAAAGAAAGTGATATAAATGCCAGAAAGTTTGTTCATAAGCAGGCTGGGATGCTGCATTGTGCTTGGATATGTAAGTCTTAGTGTTGTGATAATTAATCGGAATTGGAATTGAGATTGGAAAAATTGGAGCTTTTTGGTGTATCGGAATCGGAAAATTTTGCGCCTATTTTCCGATGTTAAAACCGATTCCTTAAATTATCTTTTTTATTTGATGTTGGTTTAAGAAACATTTTCCACTGCTTGTAGTAATAATAAAATAATAAATATTTATTGATTTAAACTTTCAGTAAGACTAAAATCTCTCGATCATCCCCTCACAATTGTGTTTTTACGTCTGAGAAAATATATGCACATCTAAGATGTGTTTTTACAGTAATTGGGACATAATAACAATTTTATAGTTGAATATTTAGAGATTTATACAGAATCGGAATTGGTAATTGTATCGGAATCAGGAGTTTAGTATGGAATCAGTAATTGTATCAGAATCGGGAAAAATATTGGAATCGTCCCATCATTAGTATGTTTGTTATCTGAGTTCTGATTTGAAGCACCTTGCTCCAACAAATTTTTTGGGATTGACCTTCATTCCTAACTTGAAATAGATGATTTACATCCAAACTGTTACTAAGGTCACTGGAAAAATGCTTGGATCATTCTACAGATCCAGAAGATATCTTACTCCTAATGAAATTTTCTACCTGTATGAGAACAAAATACATCCTAAGAGGGAGTACTATTTCCTCATCTGGGGAGGAGCTGTTAAGAGATCCACATCCTGCCTTATTAACAGGATACAAAACTGTCTTTGAAACCTAGTAGGCAATGTCCTTTACCTCCTCTTTCGGATAGAAGAGACGTTGTGAGTGTATCTCTGCTCTATCATTATTTTCATCGCAAATGCTCAACTAAGCTCTGCTTTTTGTCTTCTCCAGCAAAACATTCGCCACAAACTCTCGTTTAGCTACAACCAGTGTCAACAATTTTCCCCACCGTCTATCTGTGCCTAAAACTAAATACAAATTCCATAAACAAAGTGGTCCTAGATATGACCTTAAACTATATCCGATAGTGAGGCCGATCTTGCGGGCTTTGGGGAGTGTGGAGCCACTCTTTAATTACCATTGTTCCCACGTCCACTCTGACCCGGACTGGTAGTACCTGTTAGGGACCCAACTATGGGTTAAATAGAAACCGACTTGAAAAAAAACCCCAGATATATTCTATTAAAAAACTTTTCTTCAAAATCACTGGATTTGGCATTAAATAACCTGAAAAGGGTTGATATGCAGTAAAACAAAAACAACCAACTATAAACAAAGTTTCTTTCTTAGAACTGGTAGACTGTGGAACTCTTACTGCGGAGTTGCTTTCCAGCTGACTACAACATTGTCGTTTTCAAATCCAATAAAAACAAGTTATTCTTTAGATGTCCTTTCAAATAATCAAATGCTACCCAATTTCCACCACTACTGATCATCAGGGTGCTTACTGACCGACTACCTAATATTCAGTAACTGTCATCCCCGAGTTGCTTCTTAAGTGATGAACCCCATATATATATATATATATATATATATATATATATATATATATATATATATATATGTATATATATATATGTATATATGTATATATATGTATATATATATATAGTGAAAATGGTAATTAATAAAAACTGAAGAAAGTGCTCAATATTGTTGTAGAGCAAATATCCGTTTTATTTTTTATTACCGTATCTTTCTGTTAAGTTACATTATTAACTTACATCCTCCTACAGGACGCTACAGACGCTACAGACGGCCAAAAAAACGGCAGTGTAGCCGAAACAATAATATAACTATACAGAAAGATACGGTAATAAAAAATAACACGTGTATATATATATATATATATATATATATATATATAGTAAAACCTATATATATATATATAGTAAAACCTTAGGATACGGTTTTTTCAGGTTATGATGTAGAATACGATGTTTTCTAAGCCCCTGGTTACAGTATTTGCTCTGCATTACAATGTTATTTGATTATATACATGTATATACTGTACTGCATTTTGTTACTAATTTTTAATGCCGTATTCCGGAGTTCTACTATATATATATATATATATATATATATATATATATATATATATATATATATATATATATATATATATTCCCACACTAACTTCTGGCCTTGGTGGAGGGAAGACTAAAACTTGCTAATATGATTTCAAATGAGCTAAAACTCACAGCAAGGGGAGACTTGATTCCAAAACTTTTTAGATTATTCTCCATGCTTGTCTATTTCAATTGATATATTTAACAAATGTTTATTTCAACAAATCTACAGACAAGCATTGAGAATAATCTAAAGAAAGTTTTGAATCAAGTCTCCCCTTGCTGTTATTTCAGATTATT
Organism: Euprymna scolopes; assembly: GCF_053919585.1. Taxonomy (NCBI): domain Eukaryota; kingdom Metazoa; phylum Mollusca; class Cephalopoda; order Sepiida; family Sepiolidae; genus Euprymna; species Euprymna scolopes. The sequence goes on from NC_136491.1 coordinate 95,226,205, forward strand.
TGAAACCATATTAGCAAGTTTTTATCTCGCCGCCATCAAGGTAAAAGGTTTGGGGGAAATATCAGATATCTTGTAATTTAAATGCAAAGCTTGGATAATAAATAACAATGATTGGCACAATTAATGTGTGAAATAAAGGGTAAAGTTTACACTTATTGGCTTTTGGATTAATTTTGCTTGTGTTTTTTTTTTACTTGGTTGTCTCCTCTCTGGTCTTGTTAGGCCACTTATAAATTATAATTATATAATAAATAACTAGATAAATAAAGAGATAAACTGTATATATATATATTATATAGAGTTTACAAAGAAAAAGGCTGATGATTAAAAAAAAAAGTCTATCATATAAATACTGCTACATTCAAGCAAACATTTTCCTATTGACTATTGTGCCCTGATGTCAACAAGTGCAAATTTGATTCTAAATTTTGCATCTGTACAACTATGGCTTCCAAGTTTATTTCATCGGCGAATGCTACGATTAAATGTTGGCTTAAAAATTCTAAGTTGAATTGATATTCATTTCTAACAACAATTAATCCTGATCATATTATTCGAATTCTTCGGACTTCTGTTCTCATCTTGAGTGTTATTTTCACAACGTTTCGGTCAGTGTACTCTCCAACCGTCTTCAGGTGTATCTTGCCAAACTCGGGGATTTTTCTGTCAAACGCGGGAATTTGCACAAATTTTAAATGGAACCCTTTTATTTAATTCAGTAAAGTCTAAAGTAATTTGCAATTGTATTTTGAGTGTCGCCCACACTTAGGATTGAACCTGCAACTTCCATAAGAGTGTAACTTACAATTAAATTTTACCAAGTTCTTTATCCACTACGCCACAGGTCCTTACTTGGTGAAATTCAGTTGTAACTTACACACTTCTGGAGTTTGAAAGTTTAATCATCAGTGCAGGTGACACTCAAAATGCAATTGAAACTTATTTAGGACTTCTACCCAGTCGAGGATGATTTTGTTTGAATTTTTGTGCAGATTCCCGAATTTGACTGAAAGATTCCCTAGTTCGACAAGATACACCCAAAGAAGGTCGGAAGGAACGTTGTGAAAATACCACTCACAATGAGGACAGCAGTTCAAAGAATTCAAATGATTCGAATAATCAATCATCACGTAAAAAAATTAGAAACATAAATCCTGTTATTGATTAATTTTCAACATAAAATTAGATTCAAGGATCTCATCAAATAAATGCAGGTGTAGTGACACTATTAAATGCGACAACCATAACACGCCTAAAACGAGCTGGCATTACGATTTTGAATCTGTGCTTTGTTTCTAAGCTCAACACTGATTGGTGCAAACAGTCAACTTCCTTTCTGGCTTGCCCAATGAGAAACCATCTCTTATATGAGCTGAGTATGTAATGAAATATTATAAAAAGGACAAGGCGATGTTTATTTTCTCTTTCTTCCCAAGCTTCTCACTTGGCATTCACAAGAACCCTCCTTTCCGGGTCGTCTGGCCTTGGGGTTCAACAATAATTCACCATGCTGACTACCAACACACACGAACTAGATATCTAACACACACACACACGCACACACACACACACACACACAAAGTAAGTGGGAGAAAGGGTTGTCTCGTTGATGTCCAGTTAATATCCGGTTCTTCTTCTGTCGGAAAAAAACTCCGTGATAAGTTGACCAAAAAGGTCATTACGCTGAGTCACCTAAGTGACTCAGCGTAATGACCTTTTTCAGTGCAGTATAACAAACCTCTGCACACAGAAAATACTTTCTTTACTGCCGCAGAAACATGTAGTACAAAGTATATCGAAATTAAAAAAACAAAAACATAATCACTACTTGTGGAAGTTTAATGCTGTAAAGTTGGACTAATAAACAAAATTAAAAAAATAAAGATAACTGTTTTTAATGTGATCGCGACGATGGAAAATAGAAGTTTAACGTATTTGAAAATCTTGGCACAAATAATTTTAGAATGAAAGAATTTGATAATCGGGAGAAAATAACGAGGTTAGACGGAAATCGGAAAACGATGCGATGTCGGTTTCGACACACATCTAAAGAATTTAACCAAAACATGCGGTAGAGAATAACAGAATTTGATAATGGGTAAAAAGAAAAGAAAAAAAGAATTAGGTTAGATGCAAATGCATGCCAAATGATGTCACTGGTAAAGTACGTCTATAAAAAGGAGAAAGATAATGTGAGAGAGGACGATCAGGCGTGGATGACGTTCGAGAGCACGTTCGAGAAAACGATGGCGTGAGAGCCGGAAGAACCTGTCGCGGTTTCAAAATCACGGCCTCCACTTTCCTTTTTCTCTCCACCCCCGCTGTTTCTCTTCATTTAAACAAAGGGCGCGATAGGCTAATATGAGCTAACGTATGAACAATATCCGGGTTCAGTGAATACATTCACTTTCCCTTTCTCCCCATCGTCGACTTCACTATGCATGTCGGAATTCAAATATACCAAACAATACGCCAATAATTTAGGCAATGGATTTTTTACTTTTAGACAAAATTAATTTAAATGGAATCAACAAACTCCCGAGCTACTTTTGATTGCATAAATTTCGTTCTAGAATTAATTAGAGGCGTTTGTTTGTCTTATTGAGACCGACGCCTCTAACAATATGCTGGCCAAATGAATATAGCCAGCCACAGACCAACCGAGGGAAGTTTTTTGACCAGGCGCCAGACCTGGCCGGGGAAGTAGGAGGAGACTCCCGAAGCGACGACTGACGCTACCAGTCACGTCGACCGAATCCACCAGCCAAAGGATTCCAGCAGCAGCAGTGACAGCAGCCGTCTCAGCAACTATTCAAACAGTCCTTATCAGGGCTAAACAACCAGACCTTATCAGGGCTAATAAGTTTTTCTACTAATGCGATTCATCACTGCTTGCCTCCTGAGACCCACCAGCAGTGAACTTCACTCCCAGTCTCCAGTGCTTCCAGCTCACTCCAGCGGCTTCCTGCTCATCCCCGCAACCTTTCCAGTCCTTGGTGCTTCCAGCTCGCTCCAGTGCCTCCAGTTTACACCTGCAGCCTTCCATCCAGCCCTTGGTGCCTCCAGCTCACTCCTGCAGCCTTCTGCTAACTTCACCTGCACCTCGCTCCTCCGATCTGCAACTTCACTTGCACCTCACTCCTCCGGCTTGCGACCTTGCCTGCAACCTAGCTCCTCTGGTCTGCAACGTCGCTCCTCCAGCTTGCAACCTTGCATGCGCCTTTGCTCTTTCGGTCTGCAACCTTACCTGCACCTGGTTCCCTACCGACCGTCCGTTCCTAAACATTGACCCTCCGTTCTCAGTGTCGTCCATTTCTTAACAGTGACCCTACGTTCTCAATGTCGTCCATTCCTTCACACTGACCCTACGCTCTCAGTGTCGTCCGTTCCTTAACGCTGACCCCACGTTCTCAGTGTCATCCACTCCTTAACACTGACCCTACATTCTCAGTGTCCATCGCCCGTTCCGGATCGCCCTGACGACCAGCCGATCGTTCCAGACCCAGTGAGCAATACTAAACCACGCTACTTCTAGAGTACCTGTTCCAGACCTCCAGACCTTAGCCTCTGGTGACGTGCGACCTTCCAGACAACCAGCATCCAGATCATACGCTTTCTTTGCACATAAAAGGCGAACCTTCGTCTTTAACCAAACAATCTGTGTCTATCATTTTTCTTTGCCTTTTTGCTCTTTATTTTTTGCCCGTGTCTACCTTGTTAGTTGTTGGGTCGATTGTCCCCGGACGACCGGCCCCACAACAAACCCTAACGAGAAGTCACATGGGACAGAAGAATATGGAAATAAATGCGACGTAGACTGCATACAACGTGTTGGGGAAACGTGTGCACAACGTTACATAAAGAAAGATCGAAAAAAAAAGAAAAAAACGTGTTTAAGGAATTTAGCCAAAGTATGTGTGTTGGGATAAATAATGCAAAATAATTTGATGTCCGAAGTGGGGGGAGAAGATGTTTTGCAGTAACTTGACAATTGATGCCTGCTTTTTTTATAAAAAAAGAATCAATAAACGCTCTTCTACGTTAATCTAGTAAGTAAATTAGTGATAAAGTTACTAATGATTTTAGTTCTTTTGCTGCCTAATAAACAAACGAGAGCCAACATAAACTTATCCGTTAAGTTCAAGTTACAAGAGGCTGATTACAGGCAAGAAGCAAAAATAATTATCATCCGACCAAAACGGACTGACCAGTCTAGTAATTGGATCAGTGTCCGTGAAACTAGTAAAAACGAATCTATGTGCATTAAATATGATACGGTGGTGTAGGGAATGGAAATTTCATGTCCAGAACAACTAGCAAGGCAATTCGGCGTTGCCCGTAGGGGGGTGCATGTATGAGATAAACTCCCCCTTTCTTAAAGTCATGTTAATTACTTAACAATCTCTTCGTTCGACTATCTGTCTGTCTGTCTGTCTGTCTGTCTCTCTCTGTCTTTGTCTTTTTGTCGTAACCCCGACGCACGCGCGTCGAATCCACTCCAAAACAAAATAATGGTGCGCTGCCTCAACAGTAAAACCCAGTTGCGCACGCGTGGATGTATAAACATCGTTTCAGCTGCGCGTACATTCTCTTTCACCACCCACGCAAATTCGGTGGTTCTTAAACGAAATTTCAGTTATTCGTGCGGACGTCATTTAAAGCATCTTACATCATAAGAATGTTATTCTTTTCATCCAATCGCATTACAAGGAAATCAAAATTTAAAAGATGTTTTTTTTTCTGAATGCCTCCCGGGAGCCGGACGGACAAGTATGAAAATGGCATTTTTCGCCCAAATCACGGGTCGACCTTTGAACACCATGGCGTAAACATCAACATCGACATCGACCCGTCCGCGTTTGGACGTTAAACACACGACGCGCGCCCTTCAATTAATTCCTCCACGTGGATACGGACTTGCAACCCTAATGGACCTTTTATTTTTTTACCCTTTTCTATCTCTCTGCTAAGTAAGCGGTGAACTTTTTATATTTAATTCTTCGTAAAAATACTGGTTAACTTTCATTTTCTACATCTTTTCAGTCAATCAATCACCTCAGTCGCCGGTAGAGACTTTCAATTAAGAAGAAACTTTCTTATCTTCTCTTTTCATTCATTTACAATCTTTTATATAAAAAAAAATTTTTGTATTTAATTTCTCCATTCGTCTCACTCATCTTTGTTTGATTGTTTCAACTCCTGATCCATCACTATGATTCTTATCACCATCTCCATCTTATCACTTTACTATCACCTATTATTATCACTATGATTCTTATCACCATCTCCATCTTATCACTTTACTATCACCTATTATTATCACTATGATTCTTATCACCATCTCCATCTTATCACTTTACTATCACCTATTATTATCATCACTGATTTTATTACTACTTATTTTGAATTTTCGGGATTAACTTCGATACACACGTTAGCCCCGCAACAATTTCTTTCGCTCTTTCTTTCTCTTTCTCTCACCTTTTCTCTGTTTTTGGTCTTATTAAAGTTTCTGTTTTTCTCTCCTCTCTCTCCTTTTATTTAATTCAGCGTTGCCCGGGAGTGGAGGAGTCACTGAGAAAAAAAAAATGAAGATTTAAAGTAAGTTTGTGTAGCATTTTTCTTATAAAATTCCCGACTCATTCCCCCCCCCTCTCTCTCTCTCTCTCTCTCTCTCTCTCTCTCTCTCTCTCTCTCTCTTTTCAGTCCAGCGGCATGTATAAGAACAAAAAAGAATATAAACTACCCCTATCTCTCTTTTTTTTCTCTCTTCTTTTCCCACTCTCTCTTTTTCTACACGCACACACCCATACCCATGTTGCTTTTTTTGAACACATTCCTCCCCTAGCCTCGGATTATCTGTTTCTTTCTTCATTCATTCTCCTAGTTCAAAACACTTCTCCACCCTGACCGCTTCACTATCATAAAGAGAAAGAAGGAAACTTTAACTTGAATTATTGAATATCTGCTTACAACTTTATGTATCAATCAAATTATATCTTTTAATTGAAAAAATTGTTAATTTTACTAAATTTTATTAAAAAAAATAATATTCTTAAGCATATATAAGCAGTGTAGTGATGTATAGAAATGAAAACTGGCCAGAGAGGGTTAAGGACATGCGTTGCATGGAAAAAAAAATGTTATGAGAATGATACGATGGATGTGTAATGTGAGCCTTAAAGACAGCCTTAGATCTGATGACCTCAGAGGAAAATTAAATCTGGACAGTAAAAAGAGATGCGTGCAGAACAGGAGAATTTGTTGGTTTGGTCACATTAAAAGAATGACTAAGAGTGTTTGGTTAAGTAAGTGTAGAACAGTTGTGATAAAATGATCAGTTAGCAAGGTGAAGGCCAAGAAAAACGTGGAAGGAAGTGATGAGGGTGGATTTGTTTTATATAGAAACTATCCTGGGTGCCCGGCGTTGCCCCGGGTGTTTGAAGGTGTGTGTTGAGCAAAAGAAAAAATAAATAAAATAAGTGGTAGTAGGTAAGCAGTCTCGAACCCGTACCGTGAAGGAGGAAAAGAACGTGACCCCCCCCCCGACATCTTTGCAGTTTTCTACAAGGAGATGTCGCTTTTTTCGTCGATATTTTCGAAAGTCATCCCCTCTTTTCGATTGACTAGCTTTAATTTAAAGCTTTGCCACTTCCAGTTTGGCGATGGACGCAACAGCAAAGACGTCACTTTTTGTCACATTCATTTCATCCTTCACATTACGGGTTCGAGCCTGCTTGCCTACTACCACTTTTTTTTTTTTTTTTTTTTTTGTTCAACACACACCTCCAAACACCCGAGCAACGCCGGGCATTCACGCTAGTATAAGATATAAAGCGAACGTGAATCGATATACAAAGTGTGACACTGTGTAGGGTATATAAAAAGCCTGTTTGGTTTCAAAGTTCTAGAAAAGTTAAGGAAATACTTATTAGTAAACTAAGTTCTTACTTATGAAGAATGTATGTTTATGAACTGTTAAGAGTGTTTTTCTATCATAAGTTTGTGAAGGCGTTTAATAAGAAAGGCTCAGTGCTCTATGTCTTTTCTGTTCTTTTCTTTTTTAACGCATCTTTATTCATATTGCTTTATATGATAATGAATATATCACAGAATATTTCTTAAAATAGTATTATGGTTTTTATTATCATTAATTTATTATTAAATATAATTTAATTAATTAATTAATAATGTATACAGTGGCGTCCAAAACAAAGGGTCAACATTTTATAACCTAATATTTGTCAGAAATAACAACTGTGAAAAGCTGAAATTTTGACAACTTACTTTTGGGCGTTCCTATTTTGAAAATAAATAAATAATTGTTATAAATCTTTTTCTATCCTTTGCAAATGATTCAAATTTTAGTATGTTATTATGGATGATAACGACTACCAGTTTTCAAAATTTCATTTTTTCACAGTAGTTATTTCTAACAAATATAAGGCTTTAAAAATGTTGCCCCTTAGTTTTAGACGCAACTATACATATATATATATATATATATATATATATATATATATATATATATATATATATATATATATATATATTAACTACTATCTTATATAACTTTAGAAAGACATTTTAGACACATTTAGTCGTTATAATAAAATATTACATTTCATCCTAGGAGCAACACCATCACAATCGCAACCATCTTTAGAGGAAATAATTCCTACTTTTTCCTCTAAATATCAAGTCCTCCTACCGCCTCCAGTCAGCACCAGGAGGAATTCCACACTTTCAACAGATATGGGGTTTCCCCCTTTGTAACTTGATCATAAACACATAGGCATATCATTAGCTTTCCCTTTTCCTACAAATAAATAATAACATCTCCCCAGTCATATTCCGCCTAATCTGATTGGTTGAAACCTGACATTCTTGTATTCAGGAATGAATATATGGCCTACATTAACAAACACTTCAAAAAGTCTCTAAAATGGCGTCGCTCTCTGCAGGAAACAATTATGCTAACAAAAAACAAGTACATGCATATTAACCTTCCTACATTTAAATACTGTTAACCTTAATTACTGGAACAAGCGTGCACAAGTAAAAAAAAAATATACGTACATAACATCTTTTTTGTCTTTGCTTGCACGTCCGAAATAATCGCAGATAATGTAAACACAGCAATGGTTCGGAAATATAAACTTGCACAAAATACCTACGCTTCAGTTTGCATGTACATATCATTGACTACGGAAACAATTATTTGTTATATACTTGTGTTTTTACCACTTTCGTTGGAATGATTACCGACACTGCATACACGTTAATTTTTAGATATTGTTAGCCTTAATTACTAAAACAAACATGCCCGACTAATCAAATATATACATAATGTCCTTTTTGTCTTTGCTTGCACGTCCGGAACACATGAAGAAAATGTAAGCACAGCAATGGTTTGAGAATATAAACATGCTACACTTCAGTTTTAACGCTTATTTGTTACTTGTGTTTACTAATTTCGCTTTCTGTCTGGAATGATTATCAACATTGCACATACACTAACTTTTCGGGGGGGGGGCGCCACTGTATACACGTTAACTTTGTTTTTTTCTAGAGGCGGGAATTTTACATTAGCTCCACCTTCTGACTATGCTGATTGTTTTTTTTGGGGGGGGGGTAAATTTTAAAATTAGCTCCACCTCTACAATTTTCTTTAAAATGACGATGTTTGCAGGTTTTCAACTATGCTGACTAAGAAAATCTCATTATTATTTTGCAGGGACAATTAGTTTTAGAGATATAAAGAGTTGGATTATGCACTGTAATTCACTGGCCGCCAGGTTTGTATGCATGTATGATAAAAAAATCTACTTCTCTTCTACCAACACTGCCACATCACAATTTTTTTTTAAATTTGCGGGTGGATATGCTGACAACGAATATCACAATAAATTTTGGGGAAATATTTTTACACCTACCTCCTCAAGAATGGTGTCTACTCCAAAAGACGTTCTTAGGGGTGTCTATTCTAAAAGCTGATCTTAACATTAGGAGGTTCGGGGTGTCTATTCTGAAAGCCATTCTTAACATGAGTTCGGGAGTGTCTATTCCTAAAGACGTTCTTAACATGAGGTGGTTGGTGATGTCTGCAATTGGCCAGGGACAGCAATGGCCACCAACAACAACCGTAGTTTAATTTTTTTTGAGAGGTGTGTCAGGCTTCCACTGGGCAACGCCAGTTAACGGGTCCTGCTAATATATATATATATATATATATATATATATATATATATATATATATATATATTAGTAAAATAATAACTAAACTCTGTCTACACTTCTTATTGAGGAAGTGGTATTTTCCACTGGAGAGCCATGTATTTATCATTTTTAAATGCCTGAAACAGCTACATGGTAAGCAGTTGATTATTCATGTTTTCTATTTAACAATTGAAATTAAGGTTTAGTTTTTTCCACAGTTATATATATATATATATATATATATATATATATATATATATATATATATATATATATATATATATATTCCATAGGTCTCAGCAATGAAGCAAAAAGTGGCTTCGTGGTTGAGTTCGAATCTCATGACTAGCAGTAATTTTTACACTACACTGATGACTGTGTAAGTATTAGACACTAGTGTCTGTAGGTATATATGAATAGTTATTATTTAATTAATTATATATATATATATATATATATATTCTTTAGACTATATATATGGGGTTTAGATTTGTATGTTTCCTTCCTTTTATTCATATATAGTTTTATATGCTAAGTAACATATCACGGAATATTTCTAAAATTAGTATTATAATTTTTAACATTATTAATTAATTTCTTATATATATATATATATATATATATATATATATATATATATATATATATGTGTGTGTGTGTGTGTGTGTGTGTGTGCATCCATATATATATATATGTATGCATATATATATATATATGTATGCATATATATATATATATATATATATATATATATATATATATATTTAATATTTATTAGTAAAATAGTAATTGAATTCTATCTATATTTCTTATTGGGGAAAAGGTGTTTTCCACTGCAAAGGCATTTATTTAGCAGCTGTACTGTTTTTAAATTTCCGAAAAAGCTACATGGAAAACAGCTGATGATCTCATTTCTTTTTTACAATTTTGATTAAGGTTACTTTTGTCCATCGTCATATAACCGAATCCCTTTTTGTAATTGTAAATTTTTTTGCAAGTGTTAAGTCTATGATATGTTGAATTTAGTTTGTATTTCTAGGAATTTAAATTTTATTTGTTAATTTAATTTTATTTTTTTAATACTCAAAGTTTGTTTAAACTATATATATATATAACATTCACAGGCAAGGTCGATGAAAAAATGGTGGGATCCTTCTATCGATTCAGTAGATATCTCACTGCTGATGCAATTCTCTACCTATATAAGAGCCAGGTACGTCCAAGGATGGAGTACTGTTGCCACATCTGGACAGGAGTTGCTAAAAAGGACTTATCCAGTCTATCAAGAGTTCAAAATAGACTACGTAGACTAGTAGGGGATGCCCTTTTGTCTTCCCTGCAACCTCTCTCCCACAGAAGATATGTTGTGAGTCTGTCTCTGCTTTATCGTTATTTTAATGGCAAATGCTCATCTGAGCTCCATTATATGGTCCCCCTTGCCAAACTTTCACGAGAAACACTCGTCTAGCTGAAAGAACAAAGTTTTTTTTCTTAGAACTGCACGCCTGTGGAACTGTCTTCCGTTTGCCTGCTTTCCAGCTGACTACAATACGGTTGACTTCAAGTCCAATGTAAACAAGTTCTTGATGAGACGTTCCACTAAATTTAACAAATTTACCGAATTTCTATTACTAATTGACTACTGTGCACTCTTTAACTCTTATCCTCGAGTGGCCCTTGGGCCTTGTTAAGTGGTGATGCCTATGTAAAATATATATATATATGTATATTTCAAGTTCAATGACAATTTTCATACAAGTTTCTAAGTTCAAGATAAGTATTTTCTGAATATGTGTCATGACTATAACAACAAAAATGAGTATAGTAGTCCGAATAATTTATGTAATATAGATTAAAGTAAGTATTTTATATTTTCCCTGGGCAACGTCAGGACACAATACTTGTTGTCTGCATTTTTTTTACAGCTGATTTAGGATAAATCTGATGCCTTGAATCCAGAAATCACATTGTTTTTTTCTCAATCAGGTCAAGTTTTTTTTAGCTATGGCCACATGTTTTTTACGTTTTTGTTTACATGTACACATGTGTGGAGCATTTTCGAAGAAGTTGATAATTTTTGAATTGGAAATGATTATTTTAATGACAAAAAGTAATCGGGTCCGATAGTTCTGGGTGATTATGTCGAAAAGAGATCAGTTTGAAATCATAAGACCTCGACATCTTCCAAAAATTGGTGCTCAGCATACACGAAGAAGGACTGGCCTGTATGTGAAGAAATGGTGCCTTGTAAAGAAAGGAATGCTATCCATGACCCTCTGCCAGACAGAGGCAGAATACTCTTCCCACATCAAGCTTGGCTTAATCAAACAGTTCACCGAGGGCCTGGACAAGGATGATGACTGCTTCATTTAAGTGTGCTAGATTTTTTCAGAATTGATCATAGAGAAGTTGAAAGCTGACATGATCCTAAAATATGGCAGCTCATCAGAGACCAAAAGTTCGAAAACTTAATGACCAAAGTGGAACTGGATACGTGGATGGCTTTTGTTTTGGTAGTGAAGAACTTTCTTGGCAACAATAAGGCTAGAAACTATGCAGAATTTAACAACGTGCTGGCTGCTTGCAGAAACCTGGGCTGCAACATGAGCATCAAGTTGTACTACCTATTTTCACATATGGACCAGTTTCCTGAGAACCTGGATTCAATGAGTGACGAGTAGGGAAAGAGATTCCACCAAGCCCTTAAAGAGATGGAGATCAGGTATCAAGGCCATGATGGCTGACTAATGTTTGAATTTGAAGAGAGACCTTCCTGCCATTGAGCATTCCAGAAGTTCAAGTTTAAACACTAGTGAAGCAACATGCAATTTACATGTAACTACCTTTATGAATTTCCAATATTCATTTTACTGTAATGTTTCTATCAGCTAATCAATATATATTGGTGGCAACACATTTTTTCTCTTAAAACCATATTTAGGATGATATGTGTAAATCATTTGATAATGTCACAGAACTGTAATCGATTTTGTCACAAGATCTAATTAAAAAAAAAAACAATTTAGCACAAAAAAATCTGACTTGATGGAGAGAAACGAAAGCCATTTACTGATTCAGCAGTGCAAAAATACCTTAAATCAGTTATAGAAATATAAACAACATTCGAAATGTAAAAAAAAATTGTTGCCCAGTGAGTAGAAGGAAAACCAATAGCAGAATAATTGACATAGACTATCCATATAAAAATAAAATAAATTTTATGGACGACAGACAATTTATTTTCAAAAGAATCTGAATAGTTTCTTTCTTAGATCTGACAGTCTGTGAACACAATGTTTCAGGATTGCTTCCCAGCTGACTACAATATGGTCATTTTCAAGTCCGATGTAAACAAATTCTTGTTGAGCCGCCTTCTTAAATAATAAAATTCTGCCCAATAACTACCATCATTACCAATCATCACGGTGTCGTATCACCATGCCTCTGGCACTCACTTTAAGTGTATATTCGTGCGGCCTTGTGTCTTAATAAGTGGCCACACCTTAGTAAAAAAAACTACAGTTACTAGTAAGAAGCAGTCTGGAGATGATCCTAAAATGAAAACACGTTTTAGTATGAGGAATGGCTTCTTAAGCAGGGCAAGATTAGCAATAACTAAACAGTCTGCTAGAAATCTTCCACTTCATGAATAATCTCTTTCACCTCACTGCATACAACAAATTGAGACTGTTTGTTGTCGTCAATAAAATTTATTTTTGTACGGATTGACTTCATCAACTTTTCTGATATTGCCTTTTCGATATTGTATAATATTGATGACCCTGGCGTGATTACTAGGGATGTATACCTGAGAATCAAAACAAGGAAAAGAATGTGTTATTGTCATAGCCCAAGTGATTACACGAACTAACTTCTGAATGTAAGTAACATCCTATTCCAACAAGTTTAATCAAACAAAATCGAAAACCTTTGATCTTTTTATTCATTTGCTCATGGTTTGGTTTGGTTTGGTTTGGTTTCGTAGTTTTGTTTTACGGCATATCAACCCTTTTCGGGTTATTAAATGCCAAAATCAGTTATTTTGGAAAAAGTTTTTATGCTTTAAGTTCTTTATATCTTGGAATATTTATTTGTGGAGTTTGGTTTGGTTTGGTTGTTTTACGGCATATCAACCCTTTTCGGCTTATTAAATGCCAAATTCAGTTATTTTAGAAAATTTTTTTTATGCTTTAAGTTCTTTATATCTTGGAATATTTATTTGTGGAGTTTGGTTTGGTTTGGTTGTTTTACGGCATATCAACCCTGCCAAATCCAGTTATTTTGGAAATAGTATTCATGTAGCATCCAGTTATTTTGTACAAGGTTTTTCATTCTTCAAGCTCTTTGTATCTTTAATCGCTAGTTTGTAGTGTTTGGTTTGGTTGTTTTAAAGTGAATTTTATCGTTTTTGTTCCCTACTCTGCAGAACATGAATGAATTTTGCAATGGGAGAGGGAAAAGGGTTACAATATTAATATTTGGTATATTTTAAGTTAGGAAACCAGTCAGGAAGTGGTGGGGGATAGAAAGAGAAGGGGAAAATGTGAAGAAGGAAAAGGGGGAAAAAGTGGGTTTCTATTTTGAGTTTTGCAGAACATAATTAAGTTTTGCAAAAAAAGAAGTATAAAAACAAAAGGCGTCAATGTTAGGTGCATTTCGTCTCAGGAAGCCAATATCTTCAGACAGTCTGATCTGGTAGCACCAGTCATTTGTTCAATTATTCTGATATATTTTTTTAGTATTGGGATTAGTTTTTTTGTTGTTTTTTTTTAATGAAATAATCACAATTCTTTACAAACTGAGTACTTTCGATTCTGTTCAACATCAATTTTATGTTATTCAATTAAAATGATGAAAAATATAAAAAATAGGCTACTGTTCAGAATTCTTATCATTTGGATTCTTCAGACTACTGTACTCATCTTGAGTGTTATTTTCACAATGTTTCGGTCAATTTAACCTCTGACCTTGTTCAGGTATATGTTATCGAACTTAGGAATCTTTTGTCAAAATCTTTCTGTTGAACTCGGGAATCTGCATGGAATTTCGAATGGAACCTGTTATTTAATCCACAGCAGCAACATGCTCTTATTCCGTCAGCCATGACTGGGTAGAAGTCCTCAGTAATTTGCAATTGTATTTTGAGTCTCTGTTTTCTGGGTTAGAATCTATCTACCCAACATTTAGTGTTTGACCTTAGAGAGTTTTTGTTTTTTTTTAATTTTTTTAGCTTATTACATCACGTTTTGCCAGGAGTGATACCCCCTCCCCACCAAAAAAAAAAATAAATAAATAAAATAAATAAGATAATACAGTTTTGGCTTTAGACAGACAGATACCAAATCTCTAGAATAGTTATAGATGTAGAATCTTTGTGTGGTCAATTCACATTTAGAAGATCACATGTCTCTGCGAAAATTCATTAGATTGATTACATGTTGCACTCAACAAATAAAAAATAATCAAACATTACTCAGCTGGTTGTTTATTGAACAAATCACACTTGAACGAATGTCTTCACACTTGAACCATGGATAGTGTTAAGTCGGTTTTTATTCAAATGAAGTTGTCTGTGATTCAAGCTCGTTAAACTGGAAATAAAATATAGATAAAAACATAGTTTTTTGAATCACACCTTGTTTCTACAGCAGGTGTAAGAACTTAGGTGATATTTATGGTTAATTATTATAACTGTACTGGAAGGTGACAATGATGACGTGAATAACGATGCAAATTGTTGACCTGGGTGTACAATGTTCAAATCAGGTGAATTGCACAGCACACTTTCAGTTATGGATGTTGGCAGCATTCCTGTCGTCTTTCCTCTAAGTTCTGGTGCTACTATAGATCAGACTTGTCTGTAGATATTAGCTTCCTGGCCTAAAATGCACCAAACATAAATGTTATTGTTTTTTTTCCTTTCTCCTTTGCAAAACTCAACCATGTTCTGCAAAGACAAAAACAAAAGCAAAATCTTCCTCTACAAAACAACTAAACCAAACGCCAGGAATAAATATTTGAAGGCATAAAGAATTTTTAGCATGAAAACTTTTTTCCAAAATTACTGAATTTGGCACTAAATAACCCGAAAAAGGGTTGATATTCCATAAAATAAAACAACCAAATCAAACCAAACTCTCTTGTGAGTATCTGATTATAAAATAAATTGGAGAAACCAATGCCAGCAACAAAATCAAAATGGTAAAAAATTTTGTGCCATGCTGATCTATATGAGTTTACTTTACTAAAACTGTCCTAATGGATACCACTGCAGACTATGTGATCAACTAGTCTGAATTCCAATTCTATCGGACCTATTGTAATCATACATGCACTAATACCATTATTTTGTTCTGTACTCATGCGGCACACACCCTGGGTGGATTCAGTTGATTTCCTTCAAAGAAGGAAGTTTCTAGGGAATATCAAGTTGACAGGCGATCTCATTCGCATATATATCTTGCTCGGGTAAGATGATTTTAACAATATTAGTTTTATCTTTGTTCTTCATCACCAAATATATGCTGCTATTGTTATATTTTTTTATATTTTTCAGTTGCATCATCCTCCTACTCTCTAAATATTATACTGTTGCTACTTCTATTGCTTCCCTACTCCCACCATTTCTCATCTTTTTCACTCTTCATCTGACACACACACACACACACACACACACACACACACACACACATATATATATATATATATATATATATATATATATATAATATATATATATATGTTCTAAAATGAGTACTGCTGCCACATCTAGGCAAGAGCTGCTCGGAGTACTCTTTCTTGTCTAGACAGAATTCAAAACCGTTTTTGAAGTCTAATAGGTAATGCCCTTTTATCTTCCTTGCAACCTCTTTCCCACAGAAGAGATGTTGCAAACCTGTCTCTGCTCTATTATTATCATTATTTTCATGGTAAGTGCTCGTTTGAGCTTCAATCTATGATCCCCTCTGTGTCAAACCTACCAAAAAAAAAAAAGAAAACACTCATTTAGTTGCAATCACTATCAACAATATCCCCCACTTCCTATCTGTGCCTAAATGTAAATGCAATTTCAATGAACAGAGCTTCTTTCCTAGAACTGCCAACCTGTGAAACTCTGCTCTGCTGGCCTGCTTTTCTGCTGACTACAACATTGTCGTCTTCAAATCCAATGTAAACAAGCTGTTCAAGTCCAACATAAACAAGTTCCTGATAAACCGCCCCCTTAAGTAAGACACTTTATCAAATCTCCATTACTAACGATTACTACGATATTATCCCATTGATTACTGTACATGCAATAACTCTTATCCCCGAGTGGCCTCCGGGCCTTGATAAATTGTGACTACCATGTAAAAGAAAAAAAAAAGTTCTTATTGAGCCATCCCCTTAGATAACCAAATAATGTTCAATTTCAACCACTAATGGTTACTATACTGTTGTCCTGTTGACCATTGTACACTCATTAATCCTTATCCTCAAGTGTCCTGCAGGTCTTGATATGTGGTGACTCTCTTATATATATATATATATATATATTAGCTTCTTGGCGATTACTCGGAACCGGCATCAGGAATAGAAAAAATCAGAACTTTTTGAAGTACCAGAATCGCTATCAGAATTATAAAAATTTGTACCCATTTTCCGATGCCAAAAACGATTCTTTTGTCATTTTTATTTGGTTTTGTTTAAAACGAAATCTTCCACTGTTGTCACTAATGATAAAAATAATAAATATTTATTAATTTTAAACTACTAGTAAAAGTAAAATCTATAGGATCATCCCAAACAACGTAAAGTTTGAGAAAATATCCACACATTTAACATGTGTTTTTGATGGTAATCAGGAGAAAATAACAATTATGTAGTTCAATATTTAGATATTTATAAAGAATCGGAATCGGTAATTGTATCGGAATTGGGAATTTAGCACTGAATCAGTAATTGTATAGAAATCGGGGAAAATATTGGAATCGTCCTTTCACTAATATATATATATATATATATATATATATATATATATATATATATACGTTTTATTTTTTATTACCGCTTTTTTTTCTGTTCAGTTACATTTTTGTTTCAGCTACGCGACCGTTTTTTGGCCGTTATGTACAGAAAAAAAAAAACGGTAATAAAAAATAAAACGCATATTTGCTCTACAACAGTATTGAGTACTTTCTTCAGGTTTTTTATTAATTACCATTTCTACTAACTATATATATATATATATATATATATATATATATATATATATATATATATATATATATATATATATATATATATATATATATATATATATATATATAGGAAATTTATTACTGTGAGTCCAGAATGAGTTTACAAATTGTTTCAACTAGAGGAAAATCCTCAAAGAGAGGAAAAATTCAACTAGCATCATCAGAATTCATAGATGGACTAAGTTATAAAGTCAAAAAATGTTATCGAACTGATAACTTAGTCCATCTATGAATTCTGATGATGCTAGTTGAATTTTTCCTCTCTTTGAGGATTTTCCTCTAGTTGAAACAATTTGTAAACTCATTCTGGACTCACAGTAATAAATTTCCTATATACTGCTCTGACTACACATTGAGCACTTTAGTCCGGTTTTTTTTTTCACCACTGGTAAATAAATATATATATATATATATATATATATATATATATATATATATATGGTTACTTCATTTAATCACATAAATTAATATATGAAGATATAATTTTATGTGTAAATTTATCAGTATTTACTTCAACAGTGCTCAATACGTGGTAATTAGGCATAAGCCTGACGAATTCTCACGAGAATGAAACACAGAATATTCTGTTTAGCTTAATTGCGATATATATTTTCATAACTTACTACTATATATATATATGTATATATATATATATTAAATGAAAGATGGGGAATAAAAGTTATATATAACTTTATTACATCATCAGAACAATAATGAAATGTTAAGGGGAAATTAAATTTTCCCTTAATTTTTCCTTATTGTTCTGATGATATAATAAAGTTATATATAACTTTTATTCCGCATCTTTCATTTAATATTATTGTTTTTTTATCCCCATTGATAGTGTTGAGATTTTCTGATCTTGATAAGTTTTGCTTTGTTAAAGATTTACTCTTTGATAACACACACACACACACACACACACACACACACACACACACACACACACACACACATATAGTTGTTTGACTGTGGGAATATATATATATAAATTTCTGTTAGATATTTCATTTGGTGGTCCTCAAAAAATTCCTTAATCAACTCAGTACAGGGTGACCCAAATAAAACGGGCCGCAACTCTAATTAGGCCCCGTTTCTTAGTGTTTTGTCCGAATGAAATGAAACTTTCGTCATAACTAGTTTATGATATTCAAAACATCACATCAAAACACTAGGGTCTTTGGCCTTTTTTTCTCCGTTGACTGTAAAATGCTCAGAAAAACAATTGAATGTCCTCTGTTTTTTTTTGGTCACCCTGTCTATTCAGAATTTCTTCTCTTGAACCATATCGATGTTATTCTTTCTGGATTATACTGGCAACAAGAGAATGAACTCTTCAATTGCGAATAGGGAGAAAATTTGCAGTGTGATGGCTGTTGTTTTGAGTGTGTGGTATGTCGAGATTTTGAATCCTCTCATCATATCTTGTCCTGGTGCGACACAAATACTGTGTTCTCAAAAGAAGAAAGTTTCTATGGAATATCAAATTCACAAACAGTCTCCAGTCACATGTCTATTCCACTCAAGAGTGATAATGTTAAAGATGTTAGTTTTTGCTGCCGTCCTCCAACATACACAGCCTGGTATTCTCAAATGGTCAACCATCTCGTACTGACCAAGTTCAACTCTTCTTAACTTTGGTGATCTAATGAGAATCATTCATCTCATTAACAGTTGCAAGTCTTTCTCTACTCTATTGTTATTACAATAGATAGATGCTCGACTGAGCTCCAATCTCTGATACCTCTTGGAGAGGCATTCACAGCAAGAATGTTTTTCCTTATTTCCTCAGTGTTCCTAGTATTAAACAGAGTTTCCACAGGTATCTTCTTTTCAAGAATTCCCCGTCTGTGGAACATATTATCATGCCACTGTTTCCTTCATCATTTTTTAAAAGTCCAATGTAAACAAATACTTGTCATAAACTGTTCTTATAAGTAATCTAATTTTATTCATTTAATTCATACAACATGGTCGTTGTTGTGAGGAATGAAGCAAGAGATTTATTGGAAAGTTTGCACAGTTTATCCAGACATGCACATTTGATTTGTATGATTGAGTGGTGATAGAACAAAGACTGTTGGACATTCCTGATTGAAACGTGGTGGACAAGTCAATCATTAAGGAAGAAGCTTAACATGCATCCTTGGAATGACTTCCTGCAGTAACTTAGTCCACAATACATTGTAGTGCACATTGTGTACAGAATCTACTGTTGATTTTATAAAATTATCTGTAAATAATAGCTTCACTTAAAGTTTAAAATGCAAAAGTCAAGTATTATGGTTCAATTGCGCTCTAAACAGAAACATTAATTTCGAACGCGCCCCTGTCTTATCAAAGAACCAACTGTTGATTTTATGAAATTATTTTTACATAATCATTTGAATTAAAGTTCAACGTACAAAAGTCAAATATCATGGTTCAGTTGTGCTCTAAAAAGAAACATTCATTTCAAACGCGCCCCTGTCCTATAAAAGAATCTACTGTCGATTTTATAGGCTAGGCGTTTCTACTTGGGGATAAAACTTCTCACATGGACTTGTGATGTTAGATTGTATCAATGCGTTAACTTTGGCCAAAATCGGACTTCCTTCCTTAATCTGATTTTTTTTTTCGATTATCGATTTTCAATACTTATTGAACGCATTCCGATACAAAACCAACATAAGAAGACTCCCACACACCTCAAGAACCGAGTGAAATTTCAAAAAAATTGGCCCAACCGTTTCCGAGTCCAGAGGAAATCTCTCTCTCACACACAGAGTTCCTTTTATATAATAGTAGAGATAAAACGATATTCGTTTCAAGTAGCTTCTTTTTAAGTCACACGATATATATTCAACGTTTTTAACATCACGTTTTACTCCCACTCGTGACCTTCTGTTCAACCCTTTTTATGGGGATGAACGCTATTTTCCTTATTACAACAGATGTTCAGTGCTATTATTTGCTATTATGTTTATATAAGAATTTTTCCTTTCTTTCTATCATAATATTATCGGTCTGTCGATTGCTTCTTAGAGTTTAAGTCGGTCTAGAACTATTTTTGTTTGGTTTGCATATGGAAAGCAGCAGCAGCAGCGAATGTTATTTATAAGTATCAACTCTCGATGAGACAAAATCCTCAATCTTTCAGTCAGCCATAGGTGCAAAATAATAATAACCAAGAGACGATAGGAATTACATATATACATATATTTATTTCTCATAGAGAACTAGTGAAAGACAAACGTAAAGGAAACATGATACAACATGATACTTGAATCATAGACGTAATTATTGCAAGAAAAGTGCGAGTAAAAGACCTCTGAATTAAACTGAAATCACGTAGATTGCCAGGGTATAGAGAATGCATTTTTATATCATCTCACTAAATTTTGCACTTAATATAAAAACTCAAACTGAAACCCAATCAGTCAGTTTTCTTTTTCTCTCACTTTAAAACATATATGCTACAGAAACGTATGGAATACTTCAGACTATTTTTGGACCAACTTGCATGAATCGAGCATCAGTGTTTAGGTTGCATAAGAAATTCAAGGGAGGTAAGGCGTCTGTGAGGGATAATGAGAGGTGTGGGAAAGTAAAAAAGTCAGAACACCAGAGTTGATTGGCCAAATAAAGAATTTCATGGATAAAGACCGTCGTGTGTCTATAGAGACAATAAGTGCACAGTTTGATGTCAGTGTGGAAACTGTACATCATGGGGAACTGAAGATGCAGAGGATTTATGCAATGTTTGTCCCAAGAATGCTCCATTCTTGTCACAGACTATTTGACCAAGATGGGCACCAAGAGAGTTCTCCTCCTTGTGAGTTTTGGTTATTTCCTAAGCTCAAGAAAAACTCCAGAAACTGTCGTTATGAGACGGTTGAGGGAATGAAAGAGACTGTGACAAGAGTCATTGACATGCTCTCACAATAGGACTTTCATGGGGCCTTCCAGAAGTTGTTGGAACGTGTTCAACAAGTGCATTGCAACCGGGGGAGATTACTCCAAAGGAGATGAGAGTTATATGTGTGTATTATCAATAAAAGTGCCCATATGAACAAAGTCTGGAAACTTATTGAAGGCACCTCATAACTGGAAAATGGCCTTGAACCTTGAATGCATAGAATATGTGTTTGATTAGATCACACATCTATTGCTGAATATAATTTTGTTGGGATATGGAAGCATTATTTGTTTTAATATTATTGTAATATCAAATTACTCTATTAAAAATTGCTTGGGCAGTCCTGTCGGCAGTCTCTGGTCAGGGCGCCTTATGCAGCAAGTAATAAACTTACTCCACCCAAATGGCTGGTGACAAGACCTGGGAAGGTAGATCTAGAACTGCACAGAATCAAATTTAGCTATCCCTCAGCCAACAGGGAAAATACATTTCAACAATGACTTAGACTCCGTTACTTTTGAGACTGAGGGAAATACGTGACAGGATTGTATGATTGTCCCTATTGTTTGATGGATTGCTAATTTTGCCATGGCATCTATTTTGTTGGGGAGATAGATGCATTGAATTCAGTCTTCAATGCTCAGCCATGTGACCAGTTGAGATAGAACCAAATAAAGTACATACTTATAATAGGCAAATGTTGCTTTGTCTAAGGTTTTCTACAGTCTGGTCTTTTTTATTTATTTATTCATTTATTTATTTTGCTCCTTCATATATTATATTGGTAATTGAAATCCAATAAAACGAAAGGTTTGGGGAGTTCTTTTTATTGAATCATCTATTCCTGATTGGATGATGTGGAAATACATAAATTAAACGAAAACAAGTTATTTTTTTTTGTCTGTGTAAGAATGTCGACCTAGCAATTGCCTGAATGTTTTTGTTCAGAAAGTGTTGGCTTTGTGGAATGTTGTTATTGAAAATTATGGATGTTCTTCCCAATGTCCTCTCAACATTTTCACATATGTAATTGCATTAACCGTAATATTTACTGAGTATATCATTTTCCTTGAGAAATGTTCATTGCAAACCTATGATTGCCAGATATCTAAACAAATCAATGCAAAAGCGTTTTCATTGTGATACTATCAATATTACCCTCCTCCACTCCTCAATGTCAGGGGAAAAAAGAAAGAGAAAAAGAAGTATGACAAAAGACAAATGTAAATAAGTTTATCGAGGGGGGGATAAAGGCATAGAAAATGGGTTTATCAGGAGAATAATGAAGAGGAAGTTAGAAGTTGTTCACCGAAGTAGACACAGGAGAGCTGTGGTGGGGTTGTTACATTGTGGGGTAGCCAGGAGAGGATAATATAAATGTATAAATTGAGTCATGTTGTATAGCCACATATCAAAGCAATGTCTAGACAAATGTTATACAGCGGGGATATCACGCGGGGAGATATTACAGTTCGTATTTGCATAAAGGTATCATGTTTTATAAGAAGAAGAATATATGCTTTATACCTTTTCTTTATCTGGGATTTCTTCTGTCTTCACTGCTGGGCTGTGTGATACATGTGCCGCGACCAACACCATCCGATTGAGACACCTGATTTGTCTTCTTTTGTGAAAACGCAGAACAACACTTTATATTTTTAGAATATAAATTTATTTCAGCTGTCTCAGTGGTCTTCACAAGGAATCTGCATTACGTATACATGCTTGCTCCTTCCAGCCCGGCTTCCCGGATTGAAGCTCGTCTGCTCACTTTTGTGACCAAACTAAAACTACTCAATCTAAACTATTTTAGCAATATCACTGGATAGATAAATAAATAAATAGATAGATAGATAGATAGATAGATAATAACTAATTTAACTCTTAACCATATTATTATCTAACAGGGTTGTATTCAAGGTGTGGCAGTGAAGGGGAATAAAAAGACCTGAGGTGTATTTAGAATTAGTTTTAGGATTGGCAAGGAGTTTTACAACAGTTTTACAGCATTTGGAAACAGTTTTTGCAGACAGTTTGTGGTATGCGACGATTGGAGACAGTGTCCAGTTGACGACAGTTGTGAGCTGGACTCAATCAAAAACAAATTGTTGCTTGGATCGGGTTGGGAGAGCCTTGGGAAATAAAGATGAGGTGATATTAACTGGAGAGGTCAGCCTCGATAGAACCTTAGTGTCACACATGCACACAGAGTTCAACTAATATTTACAGAAAATGTCTGGTGGGCCCCCTCAGTAGTCGCCAAAGGTAAGGTTGGTAATTGTTGTCAAATGGGGGACCACATGGTTTTATCACACCATCTCCCCTAATTATATTACCATAAAAACAGCTGGTGCTTATTTAATTCTATGATAGAGCATAAGATATTGAAATACTGTGTATATAGTCAAGTGCAAATACTTATAAACACATGGAGATCTTCTTAATTTTCAAATTTATTTTATGAACAACAGCTTTTAATTAATAAACATTCTGTAAGTTTACAGTTGTCATTTTGCATTGACGTATTTTCTATCAATAAAAGTCCATTTGATGTTAAGCCCACAGGGGCAGGAAATAAGAGTTCTTTGCAGTTGCGGTAGAGAGAGACAAGTCCGTTCTGTGAATTTCTTACAAAGAGTCATCAAAGATTGAAAATTAGTGGAGCAACTTCCATGGAAATTTTTGACTTGTCAGTCATTTTAGTTTTAAGAAGAGAAATGTTGTTCCAAACAAAATGGCTATATCAATTCGGAGAAACTTTGAATTGTAAAAGCTGGCAAACAAAAAGTAGAATTTCTGGTAGGTAGCCAATCCAAAGAAGTCTTGACACGAATAGCAGAGTTCCTTCCCATGGTAGGATGAAAAGTTATGTGCAGGAATTCTAAGAGGTTCAGTATATTTTATGGAGCAATTCCGGTTTTTGATTGGTTGGTAGCAGAGCATGGTTTTATCTGTTTGGTCATTTCTTATCACCCATGTCTTTAAATAGTATTCTATTTAAGGGCATATTTGTCTCTTATTCAGACAGTCAGTGCCAGAAGTTTGTTGAATCCAGGTGCTTTATTGAAACGAGTGTCATTCATTTCTACAGGGTCAAAATAAGCATCTGAGCATTTGTGGTGGAAAACGGAAGTTTGGTTTTGATGTATTAAAGGTAACTAGCCATTTTTTACCCAATTGTGCTACACACTCCAGGTCGGAGGAAAAAAATAATCAGCGTTTGAAGTGTTGTCATAGATTATTTCAAAGTGTAGGAGTCTAATAATACTTTTTATTTCATTTATTAAATGCTGTTTTTTTAGTGTTTAGTATCACATGACAAAGATTGAACGTCAATCTCTCATAAAATAAGCTAACAGCCTTACCATTATGCCAAGTCGGCTGGGATTTTTAAGTGTTCTAATTTCTTTAGAAATCATTATAAAGCAATTTTTAATTTAAAGAATGGATAAGGTAACTATACTAGGCAAATTAATTATAGTAAATAAATTACTTATAAAGCGATTATACTAAGTAAGTTAATTATACTAGATAACTTTATTATAATATGTAAAGTAATTATACTAGTTAAATTGATTCGATGTCTCGATTCAATCTTGAAAGATAAAGGATACCCGCTGTAGTGGCAGCTGCACGTGTAATTGTGTGGCATGGGTTGCGCAATCTCCATCCACATCTCTCCTGAATTGGCACTGTTTGAGTCCAGTGTCAAGGAGAAGTTCAGGACGACTGGAAACAATGACGAGATAAGCGGAGAGCACATACAACACCTGGAAGTCTTAAATAGTTAAAAGATAAGCGGAGAGCACATACAACACCTGGAAGTCTTAAATGGTACTGGCCAGGCTTACCGTTGCTTAAGTTAGGTAATCCGACAGAAACAGGTGTGTCAAATGTGATTATGTCATAGATAAATTGATTATACTTGATAAATTAATTATACTAGATCAATTAATTATACTAGATAAATTAATTCTACTAGGTAAATTAGTTATAATATATAAATTAATCATACTAGATATATTAATTATCTATCTATTTATCTATCTATCTATCTACTATTTTATAAAAGTCACTTTGTGTGTGTGTGTGTGTGTGTGTGTGTGTGAGTTCTTTCCTCATAGGTTCCGAAACGGCTGAGCCTATCTTTTGCACATTTCACACACAGCTAATTTATATATCTGACAGAGTTCTTAGATATGTTTTGTACAGAAATTCCTCCAATAAATATTGAAAATCAAAAAAATCCAATTTAAAAATAGCTTCTCTCTCTTATAGGTGAAAAAGAATCATTTTTATAGGGAAATAGTTTACGTTACATCGGCAAAGGGAGATAATAAAATTTCAGCAAATTATTTTTTCTTAAAAAAAACAACAGATTTATTATAATCTGGAGATATAGTTTAGTTGTAGAGCTTTCGACTACAGATCGAATGTTCCCTTGTTCAAGCCCGGGTGTACCTCACCATTTTATTTAATTTTTTTCTTATTATTGAGTTCAATTTACAATAAAAGATGTATCATTTCAAATCGCTGCAAATTATTTCTTCGTTTGCATATTTTAAAACTAAACATTAATCAGAAGTGACTTTTCCAGGGTATACATTGTCAAGCCCAAATATCAGCTGACATGATATTGTCAACAAACACAGACGGAATTTGACGAAAGACATTGCCACTATTTTTATTTTTTTGTGAATTAGTCCACTGGGCAAATTATTCCTCATAACATATAATAATCAATAGAAGATTGATTCTATAATAATGCATACACAATCTGCATGAATTAAAATATCATGTTTAAGTGTATTGTACGACCGGGCAACACCAGGCTACCAGTTAGCATTGGATAAATTAGTTATCATAGGTAAATTAATTATACAAGTTAAATTAAGTATACTAGGTATATTTATTACATAAATAAATTAATTATACTAGAAAAATTAATTATATTAGAAAAATTAATTATTCTTGAAAAATTAATTACACTGAATGAATTAATTATGCTAGAAAAATACTAGATAAATTATGCTAGATATATTAATTATAGTAGATAAATAATTTGTCCTAGGTAAATTAATTATATTATATAAATAAAGTATACTATTTTAATTAATGATACTAGATAAATTCATTGAATTAGATAGATTGATTATACTACATGAATTAATTATAATAGACAAATTAATTATCCTATCTAAATTAATAACACTAGATGAATTAATTATACTTGGGAAATTAATTCTACTAGCTAAATTAATGGCACTAGGTAAATTAGATAACTTAATTATACCGCATAAATTAATTATACTAGAAATATTAATTATACTCTATAAACTAGTTATACTAGCTAAATTAATAATACTGAGCAATTAAATGTAAATATACTGAAACATATCTTTATATGTTGATTTATCTAAAAAAAAAAAAAATGATCTCAAGTATCTGATTGCAGTTACATACTAACCCCTTAATTGCTATTATGAATTGCTCACGTTGGTAAGTGGGTAAATATGATAGACATGCTCTAGCTTATGTTGCATATTGGGTTGAGGGTACACCTTGACATAAGAAAGAAACCCCGGCTGCTTGATACAGACGCCCACTCGGCTAGGTACCTTTTCTGTAGCACATTGTGTTTGAGAGACCGAACATAACACTTTGATATAAAAAAAAACCCGGCTGATTGACACAGACACCCACCTGACCAGAAAAACGATGTTGCTTCTGCGACACATGTGTTTGAGATACCAGACATAACACATTGACATAAGAAAGAAAAACCGTCAGACACCCACCTGGCCAGAAGAATGGTACTGTTTCTGTTGCACAATGTGTTTGAGATATTGGGCATAACATCTTGATGTAAGAAAGAAAAACCGACTGATTGACACAAACACCTACCTGGCCACAAGAATGGTGTTTCTTCTGTTGCATATTTCATTTGAGATACGGGATATATCACCTGTAAAACTCGGCTGATTTGATACAGACACACTCACAAAGGTCACCTACATATATAATAGACGAAAATAAACCTATTGCTCAATAAATGATATTGATGGAAACCATGTCTCCTGGGGAGGTGAAATCCTTCAATGGTAGTTAAAATTGTGAATATGTGAGTGCCTGACAATTTTATATTAACTCGCACAAAATGAAATCGGCAGAAAAGCGACTGGTTAATGAATTTAAGGTATCAACTTCTGCTAAATCTTCATTCACCTTTCCTCCCCTCACAAATTCTATTCGTTCGGCATTACTAAACATTGAAAATATACCATTGTATAGAATTTGTTGGTTAACAAGCCAATACAATGCAGATTTAAAAAAAAAAAAAAAAATTTATTTAAAAATTAAAAACAAGTAACTTTCGAAAATATCTTCTTGAATCGAAGATTTGGAAAAAAAATACCATTTAAAACCACATGAACTTTGATTTTCTAGTGAAACCATGTCACAGGGAAAGAAAAAGATGTTGCGAATCTGTTCCTGCTCTATCGATACTTTTATGGTAGGCGTTCGACTGAGCTCCAATCTATGGTCCCTCCCCAGAAAAAATTCACAACGAATACTCGCCTAGCTGAAAGTCAGCAACTTTCGTCATGCCTGATCTGCGCCCAAAACTAAACTAAAATTCCATGAGCAGAGTTTCTTCCCTAGAGCTGTCCGTCTGCAGAACACAATATCGTTTGTCTGCTTCTCGACTGATTATATGGTCGTCCTCAAGTCTAATGTGAATAAATTCCTTTTCGAGTCATCCACTTAGATAATCTTACCTTATCCAAGTTTCTACTGTAACTGATATTTACCTAAAACTTAACCCAATCCTTGAGTAGCCTTCTTGATAAATAGTGAAATTCTAAGTAAAAGCACACACACACACACACGCACACACACACACACACACACACACACACACACATACAACACACACACACACACACACACACACAACACACACACACACGCACACACACACACACACGCGCGCGCGCGCGCACACACACACACACACACACACACACACACACACACACACACACACAACACACACACAAACTGATTCCATGCCTAATGAAAACGTGTATCGCCGAAACTAAGTTGTTTTTAATTTTTAAATAAATTAATCTTTATTTTAAAAAAAATTGTATTGGCTTCTTAACTAACGAATTTTAATCCATTATATACAACGCTTACCCTGAGAAAAAAAACCCTCTAATACCATTGTATGTTTATAGATAAGAGAACATCAGCTATATACAACACTTTGGCATATTGTGCCATTTTTACCTTTTCGAATAGCCATGATGTTTTGAGAAGCACACTGAATTGTTCGATCAGGCTTTTGTCTTCGTCATTTGTTTGTGCTGCTCTGGAATCGTCTAATGACTAACACTTCACTCGTAAGCAAGTTCATGAATCACTGTGCGTAGGTCTGATTTGGCTAATTCCTACAACGTGTTGTCGTCAGCTGCAGGTGGACGCCCACGACCTTCATCGTCTTCAAGATAGTTATTTCCATGACAACGCATTCGAAACCAATGTTTATTCCAGAACTAAGTGATGAGCTTAAATAATACAAAATCCGATATTATTTTCATATTAACTTAGGATACCTTTTTTTTATTTTTTTTACTGTTTTTCACCCCAATCAAAGCATATTACCACTTAGAAATAAAGGATTACTATTCAGGATTGTATGCAACATGAAACTGTGGGGAGTTGAGCAGCAAGATGTCTGTTAACATTGCATTTAAACTTCTGCAAGATAGTACGGTCAGGGAATAAGAAACATGGTGGAAATTCCAAAGTTTAGTAGTTTGAAGGAAGAAACTATTAGAGTAGAAAGTCTTCCCGCATCCAGGGACCTCAACAGTGAAGGGGTGAGATGTTGCTGCTTGTCAAGATAGTTGGGAGTATATACGTTGAGAAGGCACAAGTGCCATGAGTTATTTCAGTAAAGTACTTGTAAAACAGGCAGAGTAGTGCAAAATTTTGGGGATGGGACAAAGGTTGGAGCTTCGCCGATATGCAAGACTTATTAGTCTTGCTATTAAAGATAGCAAGGATGCTGGAAATATGTCAAATCAACCTGAAAAATTGATCTATATCTATTATATCTATAAAAGTGAAAGTGTCTGTCTGTGTGTGTATCTGTGTGTGTACACTTCCCTACGCAATAACTCTGTCAATTTTAAGTCTACAGACTCGAAATTTGATATACAGGGTACTGAGATTTGGGAAAATCGATGTGATCGGTTTTCGGCCAGAAATTTGGCGATTAAGGGGTCAAAGTTCAACGATTTGACCTTGTAGAACTCTACCAAACTTCTCCAACCATTTTCGGTCTAAACACTTGAAATTTTAGATATAGGTTCATTGGACATGGATCTAACTTAATAACTTAATTTGAGCCCAAAACAATAAATGTCAAGGGGTCATAATAGGGATCAAAGTTTAAAAAATTGACCACTTTTTTTTTTCTCAACATACATCTCCAAATACGCCGGGCACCCATGCTAGTATATATATATATAGCTATATTAAAATACATGTAAGTTTTCAATTTTATATTCAGTGATCAGCTCTCTGACTGGTTGAGCTTAATTTGAAAATAGAGGTAGTTAGTTTATAAGTAGGCTGGGATGTTCTAGTATATTCGGTTGGCCAAAAGTTTGTGCATTTTTTTTTAGGATGGAGGAACCCAAACATATGTTTAAAAACATAACCGAGTTTGTACAGTTCATTTTCGATTTGGAAATGTCCGTGATTTGTCTGGTTGTCAAACGGTAATCATACTCAACTACGACTTTCCTTGGTCTCTGTCGATCATCTTTGGACGGTCAGAGCAAGAAGTATCTCTCAATGAGAAATTTTTTTTTTTCGGAATCGAGCACACTTGTTCTGTAACAGCACTCTTCCCTTATATATGGCATATCTTTGTGCAGGTTTCTGTTTTGTTTTGTTTGTTTTTTTTTTTACTTTTCTGTACTAAAAAGAAAACATCAGATGTCAGTAGTGCTTGATCTTCTATTTCAAGGCCTTAAATTCAAACAAAAATTTGAAACTCCTTTGTTTGGAGGCTCATTGCACCTCAACATACTTGCTACATCAAATACTATCCGGTTATGGAGTGGATGGAATGTAGTGATGAAAAGGCACCATCTGAGTGGGGATGGAAGGTAGAAGGGAACGAACTTGTTCCAGTGATGACAAAAGTTCAGCTTCAGATAAACTGATTCAGATGATTCACTATAATTGTTTGGAAAGAGGGAATACTTTGAGGCGAACCTGCAGAAGGCATGAACTAGAATGTATCAATGCATGTGGACATTGCCAAAGTGGCAACTGTGACAATGTGAAAAGTGCTCCAGTCATAAATGATGAGGATGAGGAGGAAGAAGTGTGAACTTTGAAGAAGCATTATGACTTATGTGAATCGGAGACAAGTAGGGGGTAACCATAGGGGTCATTCAACATCACTGGCAACCATTTCACGTGAAAGATTGACCCTGAAAATATGGGTAAAAATGCAACATTGATTGGTTTATCATAAAAACTGACTGAGTTAATGTTTTAAAACATAATGAAAATGACTTGTAAGTTAAAAATGTTCAAATTCAAAATTTAATAACTGTCCAGCTTTTAGTCTGATGTAGAATAGATCAAACCTGTCATAAATTCTAATTGAATCGTCCCCCCTAAGTAATCCAAGTTACAAAATTCCCACTGTTTACTATGCTAAAATCACAATGACTAATGTATACCTATTAGCCCTTATCCTCGAGTGGCCTCTGGGCCTTGATAAGTGGTGACACCCTTGTAAAAAAAAAAAAAAAAACATAAAGAAACAAAATGTTGCATTGTGTGTGTGTGTGTGTGTGTGTGTGTGTGTGTGTGTGTGTGTGTGTGTGTGTGTGTGTCAGTTGGTGCCTTGACCCGTCTATACAGGATTTGAAGAATCGGAATCTAAAACAATCTTCAGTAGGCTGGAAAGATGGCATACAAAAGATGAACTTCCATTCTCTGAGTTGTAAGTTTTGATCGTGTGTTCATCCATGAAGAGATAATCTGTTACATAAAAATGTCTCGGCATTCCTATCAACTATTTACAGTCATTTGTACGGGTAAGTGTCATTTTTTGTAATCTTTAATTCACCTCCAACAAAGCATATTAGTCAGAGATATAAGAGGCTACTGAAAATTAGAGGCGAGGTTTTTAGAGGGTACCCTAATTGAGTAGTTGTGCAGTGATATGCTTGTTCACATTACATTTAAATTTCTGCATTTTGGTACAGTCACGAAAGCAGAGAGTAGCGAGGGAATTCCAAATGCTAGCAGTTCACAAAAAGAAGCTATTAGAATAGAAGGCCTTACAGCATCTGGGAGCCTGCATAATAAAGGGATAGGGTTTAGCTACTTATCAAGTTTGTTTGGTGCATTTACGTTGAGTGGGAACAAGAGCAACAAGTTCATTGAAGCCCATTCCACTGCAGTACTTGTAAAACAAGCAGAGGAATGCAAAATTGCAGTGATGGGACAGAGACAAAAACTTTGTAGACAGTGTGCGGCCTATTAGATTGGAGAGACACTTTTAGATCTTGTCTAAGTGGGATAGACAAGTGGTTGATGCACCAGCCCAGATGTGACAACAATACTCCATGCATGGTCAGATGATGGCCTTGCAAAGATACAGGTGTGAGAGGTTTTCTAGCATGGTAGAGGGAGCCCACTTTTCTTTGCAGCAGACTTGGCAATATTTTGTATATATTTGTTTCCATTAATGTTACCTGTAAATGTTAGGCTGAGGAGTTTGAATGTTTGACACCTGATTAAGATGCTTTTAACCATAGCAATTGGTGGTTGAAAACATTTTTTTTTATAATTGTTAAAGGAAAGGAGATTTGTCTTATTAGCTAAATTGTTACCATCCATTTATCACCCCATTTAACTCCAGATTAGAGGTTATTGCTGAAGAATTTAGCCATTAGCTTGGATATATTTGCCTTTGTTTTATACACATGCAGAGAATAGAGCATAGTGTCATCTGCAAATATACCCATCTCGGACACAATTTCATCAGAAATGTTATTAATGAAAATCAGGAGCAATAAAGGTTCAAGGATCGACCCTTAGGCTATACTTGCATTAATATGGTTCAGTTTATGGTATATTTGTTCCGGCTCGTTTGACTCATTGATCTACTGATCTCCATCAATTTACTGTTTTGATATCTCATTGTAATATGGCACAATCACACTGACACACCAGTCCTCGCCAGATCACTGAAGTTAAGCAACGTTGAGCCGGGCCAGTACCACATGGGTGATCATTTGGGAAGGTGAAGTGCTGTATGTACTCGAGGGTAGATGGGACTCTCTTAAGCTGTGGTAGGCACCCCATCTAGTGATGGCATCACAATAAAAAATACTCTTGATACCCTGGCAAAGCATCAAGTATTCAGCTACCGACAAGATTTGAATTACACTACAAACTCGTGTAGTGAGTTCAATCTTGGCTACAGCTGCGCTTGATCGATAGAATAAAGCAGATTATTCTAGTAGCTTCTTTCCAAGGATTGCAATCTTGTGGAACTCTCTTCCTGCTCACTGTTTTCCTTCTATTTACAGTCTTGATTTTTTTCAAGACTAAAGCCAATAGGCATCTCCTGTCTTTGCAATAATCAGCTTTTGTTCTTGCTAGCTCCTTACATCAAGTGGCTTCATGTCTTGTCTCGATCAATCTCCATAAAAAAATCAAATTGTTTGGATGTACATCAAAGACAATCTGGATCTTTCTTTTGATTAGGAAGAATCTGATTATATCAAATATTCGTCTAGTAATACCATACAAAGTAATTTTCATAAGATGTCTTTCATGCCAGACCTAGTCAAAAGCTTTTGATATATCAAGCGTTACTGCTCTAGCATCACCTGTCTTGTTCAGTTCATAGGATATGCATGCATAGTTGACCATTAGGATATCTACAGTAAAACATACGTGCAAAAATTCATACTGAAGGCGATTTCTAATTACAGTATATGCGTTCAGAGATGATTGTTAAGATATCCGCAGTAGAACATGCTTACCTGCATCCATATTGTTGACGAGAAAGAATTTTGTGTGTCAATAATGCGGTTAACGGGGTACTGAGTTGGACTCAACATGTTTGTGTCAAGTTGAGTGCAAAGGGATCAGCAAAGGTTACCAGTGAAATAGATCAAACCCATTGACTACTCTTGACAATGTGTACACCTGCATGCAGCAAGAGTGTACGAGGCAGGTCAATGCGTTTTGAGTGCAAGCTGGTTAACAAGGATTGCAGCCCCACACACACCTTAAAATAAATAGGAACACATATGCATTTTTTGAGACAGTCTTCAGTTCAAGTCTAGAGTCTACAGTCTAGATCGAGAGGTGGAAGACTTCTCGTGGGAGTGAAAGAGAGATGGGGATGGATGGTAGATAAAGCAATGGTAGAATTTCCAGCCTCCTTCTAAAGATGATGCAGAAACAGGGACGTGACATTCGACTGTGAAACTGAATAAAGTTCCAATTGTCCAGAGAAATGAGATTTGTGTCTGTTGTTTTGCATGAGAGCTTTTGTTCCAGATGCACTAACGTCAGGACACAAACCACTCTAGGACACGACAAGAGGTGTGAAGAAAATATTATAAGGTACATTCTTCTGCCTCGTTTTTATAAACCTCGCAAAAGAGCTGATGTGCCGTAAAATGAACATTAGTGCAATATAAGCAGACACCCCTTCCTTCCATGTAACAAGAAGTGTAACATCAACGAGGTGGCGGGCTACCACTAGATGCAAAAGTTTATCAAAAAAAATAATTTTGAGGTTTGGTTCTTTTACCAGAATTCTTAAATTCTGATACCTCAGAGGCAATTTTCAAGCTATCTGGGAAGAAAGACTCAACAATGTTTTTGCTTTAGGGTTCAACAGAGCATTTCTTTATTACTATAAAAGGGGGACAAAATCAGACACATATGCTTTGGAGGTGTCCAAGTTTTTTATGATATCTAAGATGTAGTAAAAGGTGATTATTAGATTACCATGTGTAGCTTCAGTTTGCAATGGAAAATTTGGAAAGGAGATGGAGTTCAAGGCGAACTGCTGGGAAAGTAGTTCAACCTTATCAGCTACTGTGCAAACAAGATCATTTTTCTGTTAAATAGTGAGGAACTTAATGATTGACCATTATTTATTATAGTAGATTTTCCAGCCGTGACGAACACACACACACACACACACACACACACACACACACACACACACACACACACACACACACACTGTCTCATAATTTTATTATTATAGAGATGAGATAATAAATCAGCAAGTAACAAATGGTCAGAAAAAAGTCACATTTAAATCTCACCAAAACGTAACAATCAATATTGATTCCATTTCAAAAGAACTTTGGAATGTTCCGCACACTGTCTTCACGTTGGGCTTTTGAAGTTCTTTCTAGTTCTAAAATGCTATTAATTTTCCATTTCTTTCCATCAAACTTGGTTAAACAATGCCATGATGAAAAACTCACATTTGGAAAAAAAAGTGGGTAATAACAATATATATATATATATATATATATATATATATATATATATATATATATATATATATATACTAAGTTATAAAATATATATGCGCATAAGCCTGAAGAGTCCTAGAGTGGATGAAACGCGGAATATTCAGTGTAGTTTAATCGCCATATGTATTTTATAACTTACTAACTAGCTCTACCTACGTATTGAGCACTTTTGAAGTAAATACTTAAAGTTTATGCATAAATCTATACTTTCATATATTAATTTTATGTGAGTAAATTAAGTAGTTATATATATATATATATATATATATATATATATATATATATATATATATATATATGCATTTTTTTGTTATTACCCACTCGTCAAAAAATCATTGATAAGCACAAAGAAGGAAAAGGGTATCGAATAATATCAAGGGAACTTAATCTACCACTTAGTAGAGTTGGAAACGTTATTAGAAGTTTAAAAACCCTGATGAAGCTGTTGCAAATCTTTCAAGATGTGGTCGGCCAAGGAAATTAAATGAAAAAAAATCAAGGTGGGTAAGCAGAAAGGTACAAAAAAAAAACTTTTCTTACTCGTGGTGAAATTCAAACCGACCTCAGAAAAGCTGGGATTAATGTGAGCAAGGATACAATCAGTAGAGTTCTAAATCGTGCAGGTTTTGTATCAAGGTCCCCCCAAAAAGTTCCATTATTGAAGCTGAAACATGTCAGATCATGTTTGAATTATGTTAAAACATATGGGGAACAACCCCAAGAATTTTGGAACAAGGTAATCTGGTCAGACGAAACAAAAATCGAAATCTTTGGAAGAAACACAGCAACACACGTATGGCATAAAAATGGCACCGCCTCTAACAAAATGAATACCATTCCTATGGTAAAGTTTGGCAGTGATTTGATTATAATATGGGGGTGTTTTTCATCCAAAGATACTGGTGAACTAGAAATCATCAATGGTAGAATGAATGGACCTATGCACCGGGAGATTAAGGAGAAAACCCTCTAGAAATCTGTTGATTTGTTGGGACATAATAGCAATTTCGTGTTTCAGCAGGACAATGATCCCAAGCATACTGTCAAACTAACCAAAGAATGGCTTAGAAATAACGGAATTGACGTTCTTATTTGACCCAGTCAGAATCCAGACCTCAACCCAACTGAAAATTTGTGAAAAATATTGAAGATCAATGTTCACAAGAGGAATCCACAAAATATTCAACAACTAGAACAGTTCTGCAAAGAAGAATGGTGCAAAATACATGCATATCTTTGCAAAAAACATGTGTGCAACTATCGATTGGAAGTTGTTGAACGCAATAAAGGTTATGGAACCAAATCAATGTATCCAATACTTTTGCTTTAGTTGATTTATATTTCCCCTTTAATATAAACTTTCTAAACTTTAATTTTGTAATTACTACCCTAAATATTAGTTAGAATAGTAATAGGAATATACTAACCAAATTTTAGGTAAAATCTTGAAGCCTAATTAAAGTTATGAAGAATAATGTAATGCATCTAATACTTTTGCATGGCACTGTATATATACATGCATTTCTTGTCATTACCCACTTTATATATATATATATATATATATATATATATATATATATATGTGTGTGTGTGTGTGTGTTTGTGTGTGTGTGTGTGTGCATGCGTGTGTGTATTTGGGCAGCATTTTTTCTTTTATGCGTAATTCGTTAAATTAAATAAAATATAAATAGTAAAAATCGAACTAGTTTAATTAATCCCTGAAGATGAATCCAGAAGGGTTTGAAAATACTTGGACAAATCAAAGTTAAGGTTATTACATCAGCCAGTTCCCGCCTGAAGTAAAGACTACAATACGAAAAATGTAAAGGATTCTATGTAAAATTAATAGACTAAAAATGAATTATGCATATATATATATATCTTTCTTTACTCCTATGAATTCGTTTTTCTTTTGTGTATATCGATATTCATATTAAAAACCCTCTTTTCTATTTGTTTAAATAAAACATACACTTTTCTTATATATGGGTTGTGGAACTGCATTCACTAGCAAAAGATCTAGCTAATTTGCATATTCTTTTAAACATTCATTTTAATTAATTCCCTATTAGTTTTTTTGGTTTTCTTATGGGATGATCATCTTTAGTTAACTATTATGTGTAATTATATTCATGCAGATATTCTACATGATTTATACTTGCATAATATTTGCGTAAAAAGTTTATAGTAAACACAAAAGTGTTTCCATATATGTTTATGTATACGTATATATTTTTGTTTAACAAATTTTTCCTAACAAACTCCGCCTAGAGTCTTTGATCTACAGACATGAAACTTCATATATAAGGTATTTGAATCCATGCAAAACTTTATATTTAGGTTTTAGCCCGGAAAAATCGGTGCAAAAGTGTGAAAATTAAAAAAAAATAAAATTTGCCAGGTGAAGGTCGAACGTCGGCATTACGAATGCATAACGTAGTAGCTATTGGTTCATGTTTTAAATTTTAGCCTTGCAGTAAACATGTTTTCATAGCCCAATCATTGACGGCAGAGGCAAAATAAATCGTGAGTTGAACGTTTTTGTTTCGATTCTCGGTAGTGGCTCATGAGTCTTTCTTTTTTTTATACTTTTTAAATCATTACTATATATTTCATCCAATCTATCTATCTATCTATCTATCTCTCTCTCTCTCTCTCTCTATATATATATATATATATATATATATATATATATATACATAAAAGTGAAAATGTCTGTCTGTCTTTTCTCTATGGTAGTTAAGGAAGACTATTATACAGAAAGGCATTACTTTACATATTCACACTTTTTAATATATACATATGCACAAAACCTTATGACCAGTACATAGGGCCCGAGCAAAGCCGGGTGGAACTGTTAGTTTTACATAAAAGGGTATTCACACACAGGGCTAATTATGAACGGTATAAAGGGCCTGAATGAAGCCGGGCAAAAATGCAAGTAGCAAATAAGGTTGGTGTCGAGGGTAATAGTAAATTCATATAAATAATTTTGGGTTTGAGATTAATAGTGAATCTATCTGTCTATCTATCTATCTATTATATATATAAAAGTGAACGTGTGTGTGTGTGTGTGTTTGTGTGTGTGTGTGAGCCCAAAACAATGCATGTTAAGTAGTCATAATAGGGGTCAAAGTTAAAAAAAATTGACCGCTTTTTTTTTTTTTTTTTGCTCAACATACACCTCCAAACACCCGGGCAACGCCGGGCTGAAATAAATGCTAGATCTATATATCTATAAAAGTGATCGTATCTGTGTTCTGTCTGTGTGTCTGTCTGTCTGTCTGTCTGTATATCTGTGTACATTTTCCTCCGCAATAACTGTCAAGTTTAAGTCTACAGACTTAAACTTTGATATACAGGGTACTAACATTTGGGAAAATCTTTGTAATCCGTTTTCGGCCAGAAATTTCGCTGTTAAGGGGTCAAAGTTCAATGATTTGACCTTTGAGAACTCTACCAAACCGCCAATTTTGGGTCTAAACACTTGAAATTTTAGATATAGGTTCCTTGGACATGGATCTAACTAAATAACTTGATTTGAGCCCAAAATAATAAATGTTAAGCGGTCATAATAGGGGTCAAAGTTATAAGAAATTGACCGCTTTTTTTTTTCTTTTTTTTTTTTGCTCAACATACACCTCCAAACACTCTGGCAACGCCAGGCTGAAATGCTAGTATATATATATATATATATATATATATATATATATATATATATATATATATATATATATATATATATATATTAGTGATGGGACGATGCCAAAATTTTTCCCGATTCCGATTCCGATTCCGTTCAAAATTTCCGATTCCGATCCGATTCCCGATTCCGATTCCGATTCTTGTAAAATTTATACATATTTAATTAGAGATTTTTTTTTGTTTGTTTTTTTCGTAAATTTTCAAATTATTACATAAACCCCTGGTTAATGTCCGCGTATATTTTATCTCAAATGTTTGCCTTGTAATTGATTAAAAATTGTAACACAACAAAACATTTATTTTGATTTTAAAACAAAGCTATATTGTACCAGTTCGTATTTACTGTATAACATGCTACTTACATGAATAGTGGAAAATATTCGAAGATTGGTAGGCAAAATAAGAAAACGATGTAAGAACAATATATTTAACAACGCCACTTAGCAAAGCCACATCTCATTGTTACGAACGAATTTCTAAATAATAATATTACTATTATGAAAACCATTTTTAACGTGAGATTGCGTGAGCTTTCTGTGCTTTCTCTCGCAGCTAAATCCCTATTCCAAAATGAAATATTACTTTTATAGATTACGTGTTAGAACATTTTTTTAATTGGCGGAAAGAAAAGCGATAATTAGAATTTAGAGTGTAAGATCAGTTTCGAATATAAATTTAACGTAAGATGATCATCATTTCTAGCCATCCTAATTCTTTATGGATATTAACTAAAGTGTTTCCCACTAAATTAAGTTCGGTTTGCAACGTTGTAAAACCATGTGTAATCACTTAAAAAGTAGACACCCTATCCCCAATAAGCGCACATAATTTAAAATTGGTAACACACTACGTTATATTTATTTGTGAAACTGACCGTCTATTTTAAATTCCTAATCGTTTTATATTAGTGTTGTGTCGATTAATCGGAATCGGGAATCGGATAAATCGGTAATTTTGGGGGTATCGGAATCGGTATTGGAATCGGAAAAATTTGTGCCTAATTTCCGATTCCCAAATCGATTCTTTTAATATTTTTAAAAAGTTCATTTTCAATTGTTTGTACCGATTATAAATATTTCTTTCTTTTAAACTATTAGTAAAACTAAAGAAGATCTAAACTTATTTTATATGCGTAAAATAAACAAAACAAAAATTGAAACTTTGCGAAAATTCGCTAGGTAACCTTTAGAAGAATGCAGTTTATTTTCAAAGTAGCGAAAGAATTGTCTAAAATTAAAGAAATATTTTGCCCAGAAATATCAAACATTATTGCTAATTAAATGAAAAGTAGAATATAAAAGTGTTGGGTTTTGTCGGTATGTTTGCTGCTCCCTCACTCGGCAATCGGTATTGACAAATATAACAAGCCGTGCATGCATGGTCCCCCTCTATGTGAGGAGGGGGGATCGAATAAAGTGATAAAAAAAGTGATACATAACTGATAAAAAAACAATTTTGAGTGAAAAAAAAATTTTCAAAAGTTTTCAGAAAAATGACTAATATATTTCAGAAAAATGACTAATATATATATATATATATATATATATATATATATATATATATATATATATATATATATATATATATATATATATATCACGGAGGCCTCGCTGAAGCCCGCCAATCTCACTCAAAAGTTGAGTTGAAAGTATTATGGGGTAATTAACACCTTCGATGCCGTTGGTTTCGACAACAATACTTTTTCACACCCACTTGCCAAATTTCTCAAGGAGTTTAATATGAAAAGATTTCAAACGAATAGAGTTTTATTTTATTTTCCTGGAGCCACATTGTCTGACACCGTCGCATTTTTCTCGGGTTTCGGAAAAGTTAAAAATATACATGAATATCTCACAATGAATTTATCAAAGTCTGGATAAAATAGATAAAGAGAAAACATTTAGAAATTTTTCAGATTGAAAAAGAAATTATATTTACATTTAAAAGTCCCCCCTCATTGAAATTCTACTTTTGGACGATATTTGTAAACACACTAAAAACCAAATTATTTTTAGATCTAGGATGAAGCTCTAAACTGTCTTCACGTATTAAAAAAGGGTGCTTGTGCAGTTTACACTATGTTAAAAAACGAAAAAAAAATATATATATATATTCTACGTACTCGTTAATGCTCTCATAAAAAAAATCACCTAATTTCATCAAATAGTTTTTATTTTATGCCGTAAAAACGATTTGGGAAATTCGGAATCTTCCTAAAAAAACTGCGATAATTAGTCAAGGGAGCGTAAAACAAAAACTATTTAATGAAATTACGTGATTTTGTTATGAGAACTTCATTCTATAACGAGTACGTAGATCTATAGAATTTAGTTTTACTAATAGTTTAAAAGAAATAAATATTTATAATCGGTACAAGCAATTGAAAATTAACTTTTGAAAAATATTCAAAGAATCGATTTTGGAATCGGAAATTATACACAAATTTTTCCGATTCCGATGCCGATTCCGATTCCCCGAAAATTACCGATTTAACCGATTCCCGATTCCGATTCCGATTCATCGGCACAACACTAATATATATATATATATATATATATATATATATATATATATATATATATATATATATATATACAGTGTATCACAAAAGTGAGTACACCCCCTCACATTTGTTCAAATATTTAAATATATCTCTTCATGGGACAGCACTGAAAAAATTATTTTTTGACACAATGAATAGTAGTCTGTCTGCAGCATATATAACAGAGTTTATTTTACCCTCAGAATAACTCAAAATATGGCCATTAAAAGCTAAATCCCGGGCAACAAAAGTGCGTACACCCCTTACAAAAAGTTGTCATTATTAACATGCAACATGTCAACTCTCAGTATTTTGTGTGGCCACCATCATTATCCAAAACTGCCTCTACTCTTCTGGGTTTGGAGTTTACCAAAGCTTCACATGTAGCCACTGGAATGCTCTTTCACTCTTTAATTATGACGTTGTGGAGCTGGCAAATATGTGAGATTTGTGCACCTCCATCTTCTGCTTGAGGATGACCCCAAAATGTTCTATGGGGTTTAAGTCTGGAGACATGCTTGGCCAGTCCCTCACCTTCGCCCTCAGCCTCTTCAATAAAGCAGTGGTTGTCTTGGATGCGTGTTTTGGGTCATTGTCATGCTGGAACACTGCTCTGTGACCCAGTTTCTGGAGGGAGGGAATCATGCTCTTCTGCAGTATTTGACAATTCATGTTGGAGTTCATGTTTCCCTCAATGAAATGTAACTCTCCAACACCTGCAGCACTCACGCAGCTCCAGACCATAACATTCCCACCACCATGTTTGACTGTAGACATGACACACTTATCTTTGTACTCCTCACCTTGTCGCCACCATACATACTTAAGGCCATCAGAACCAAACAAATTAAATTTCCTTTCATCAGATGATAGGACATGGTTCCAGTAATCTATGAGCTTTGTTGACACGTCTTCAGCAAACTGTTTGCAGGCTTTCTTGTGTATTGCCTTCAGAAGATGCTTTTTTGTGTATTGCCTTCAGAAGATGCTTTCTTGTGTATTGCCTTCAGAAGATGCTTTCTTGTGTATTGCCTTCAGAAGATGCTTTCTTGTGTATTGCCTTCAGAAGATGCTTTCTTGTGTATTGCCTTCAGAAGATGCTTTCTTGTGTATTGCCTTCAGAAGATGCTTTCTCTTGGGGTGATAGCAATTTGATAAGTGTGTCATGCTTGCAGTCAAGCATGGTGGTGAGAATGTCATACATGCTGCAGATACACGACTTTTCATTGTCAAAAAATAATTTTTGTTGTTGTCCCATGAAGAGATATACTTAAATATTTTAAGAATTGTGAGGGGTGTACTCACTTTTGTGATACACTGTATCTATCTATCTATCTATCTATCTATCTATATATATATATATATATATATATATATATATATATATATGTATATATATATATATATATATATATATATATATATATATATATATATATATATATAAATATAGGCTGCTGCAGAAATACCTCCCACATTTTAAATTTTGAACTATATGTTGCTAATGAACTGATGCTAATAACTCGCCTTTTTTTTTTCAGGTATCCTCACCAAGCAATATGATTTGGGCTGGTGTACATCGTGCTTTTTCTGTAAAAATGTTTTTGAAGAATGATGAATCTGTAATTGCTTTTTGAGTTCATTACAAGTTCGGATGACATGATGCTGCTCCAGATAAAAAAATTAATACAGCTATGGGTTGAAATTTTCATAGTTATAGATTCTGGCACTTAAAAGAAAGCCACCTGGAAAGGCTCGGAGTGCTCAAATGCCAAACAGTATTCGACCTGTT
Organism: Euprymna scolopes; assembly: GCF_053919585.1. Lineage (NCBI taxonomy): Eukaryota > Metazoa > Mollusca > Cephalopoda > Sepiida > Sepiolidae > Euprymna > Euprymna scolopes. The sequence goes on from NC_136491.1 coordinate 95,269,214, forward strand.
AAGCTTTCTATTCCTCAGTCTCTTATACGTTCAGCTTGCAAACATGATTTGGTTTTGATCGAACAGTCAGAAGAGTTCTACACATTGATATGCAGTTTTATGCACGCAAATTAATGATTGCTCAGAACCTGCATGACCGCGACTAGGAAGACTGCATGTCAAAATGTGGGAAATAATTCTGCCGCACCCTATATATGTTTTTTATCGTTGAGCACTTTCAGTTGAATTAAGTCGGTCAATTTAGCTCTTATGCATACATCATCGTATAACGATTAGATCATTGTTTGATCATTGTAAAGAACATTTAAAATTAAAATGTTTAAATTCAACGTAATTTCACGTGATTAATGGTAGCCGAATGGATACGGTCTTTGCTAATCGAGCCAAACTCGAGTTCGAACCAGCCGACTAGTGTTAATCGTGACACCATGCACTGAAGATTCCCAAAAGGATGAAACACTAGTGTCTGTAGGTATTTAATTATTATAGTAAAAAAATAATTGAATCTATATATATATGTGTGTGTGTGTGTGTGTGTGTGTGTGTGTGTGTGTGTGTGTGTGTGTGTGTGTGTGTGTTGGATGACATCGTCCTAGCATCAAATTCCTACTCGTGAGACATCGGCTTGGGTTCTTGTTAATTGGATGGTCACACCGCTTGTTTGAGACCAAGTCAGTGCATTAGTCGGATTTCACCGCGGTTTGCTTGATCTGTGTTAATTAATAGACTTTCTTGCTCAAGAGGCAGAGTACCTGCCTGATATGCAAGAGACTCAGGTTTCGAATCCTGACGTCAGATATGTTGAACTTATGAAATCAAATGAGGGCAAAACCGTGGCCTTCGTTATAAAGATGGCCGGCCAGCTGAAAAAATGACGTCATCGCCGAGGTCCCAACAAGCAAGATATGTGGAACTCTTAGACTGTCAATAATGAACAGTAATTTTTACAGACAGCGTTACAAAACTTCAAAATTGGATTAAAATAAAGAAATAAAGAAAGAACACGATTTATACTGAAACTCATCTAATATTAATAATAAAAAAATAATAAAAAAAAAACAAGTTATTTGTTTAAGTATATTATAAGCAATTGAATATTTCGTTGTATTATAGATTTTAAAGATTAGAATGCGTTCTTTAATTACTTATAAATTACATTTTAAAAAAGTGAAGGAACACGATTTGATTTGAAATAAACTTGAAGTTTATTTAATATAATTAAATGAAAATTATGCATGTAAGATTATGAATATTTGAAGCAGAACACAAGCAAAACATTTGATAGTAGTTAAGACAATAAACAAATATTAAAATTAAACTTTTTTTTAAAGCAAAATGAATATTTTTTTTTAAAGCAAAATGAATATTTTTTAATCAAAATGAATATTTTTTAATCAAAATGAACCACAATATTTTTTTCAAAATCAAAAACAATATTTTTAATAAATTCATGAAATATTGCACAGTAAATAAATTAACCTAAAGAAAAAATCATGTTTCTTATTTAAGATTATTTCACCACATAACAAAAATAACATGCAAATTCATTTTTTATATCCATATTTTCAGTTTGTTAAAATACGTGGGTTTGTATTACTGTACACATAGATTCGAAAAAGTTGTCAAAAAACAAGTATATAACAAATAAATGTTATCAAAGGCAAGATAAGTTACTTTTCTGCCAAACTGGATATATTTTTCGTGTTTTTATTCAATGTAACATGTTTATTCAGCTCGAAAAACATACAGTGTTTACCGATGTATTCGAAAATTCCAGATGGCGTCTGATTCTCTCTTTAACACGGTAAGTTTGGGAAAAGGTGTTATAAATACAAAACCGGATAAAATACTGTTAAAAACTCGCTCAATATATGTTACCGTGACATAGGTTGACATATATTCGGCGGGTTTTTAATAGTATGTTGGATAGTTTTTTATTTATAACACCTTATCCCAAACTTACCGTGTTAAAGAGAGAATCAGACGCCATCTTGAATTTTCGAATACATCGGTAAACACTATGTTTTTCGAGCTGAATAAACATGTTACATTGAATAAAAACACGAAAAATAGAAAAGGAGGTGTTTTATTGTTATTTCCATGGCAGGTGATCGTCTGAACTCCAATCTCTGATCCCCCCTCGCTAATCTTTCATGAAAAACACCCGTCTAGCTGAATCCACTGTGAAAAATTTACCCCGCTCTTTATCTGTGCCTAAATCAAAACATGGATTCCGTGAACAAAGCTTCTTTCTTAGAACTGCATGCCTGTGGAACTCTGTTCCGTCTGCCTGCACCATAATACTTAGTTTGCTGGACCGTATCATAACAAAGATCCATACAAAATTTCAACTAAATCGGACCAGTTGTTTCTGAGAAAACTTCTAGATTAAATTTCGTATTGCGGCGACTAATTACTAACTATGAATTGAGTGAATACCATAATACTTAGTTCGCTGTACTTTATTATAACAGAAATCCATGCAATATTCACCCAGTAGTTTTCGGCAAAATGTTTTTCACTTAAGATAGACATATATTGATTGGTTGTTTTATTTTAATATTTTACGGTTTACATTTGTGCCGGGTAGCTATAAACATTAAAGACGTTTTAATTTTGCAAATTTTTAATTTTCTTTTTTCGCTTTTTCTATATTTCATTATTCCTTTCTTTCTTTCTTTCTCTCTATCTTTGTCTTTCCTTTTTTCTCTTCCACTTCTGTCTCTTTCATTTTATAAAATTCTACTTTTCCTTTCTCTCACTTTCTATATATTTTCTTCCATTCTTTTCTTCTTTCTTTCTTCTTTCTTTCTTTCTCCCCCACTTCTCTCTCTTGCTCTCATTTATTCTTTTTCTTTCTCTTCGTAATTTTTCAGACTTCTAATTTCCCTTTCTTTCTTTTTCTCTATATATTTCATCCTTTCTTTCTTTCTTTCTCTTTCATTCCCTCTCTTTGATTCTTCATTTCTCTCTATATTTATTTGTTTCTCACTCTCTCACTCTTTCAATTCACAACATTCTACTTTTATTTTCTATTTTTACAGGGTGTAACGATAAAATTGTCGCCCTAGAAAAGATGACATGATTCGATTTCCGTTTGATAGAAAACCAGTTTTCTTTTCTTGTTGCAGACCATCTACTAGTTGGCCAGTTGTGTAAACATTCCAATAGCGATAGGAGACTTCTATCATGCCTGAAAGATACACAATGTTCAACGAGCGAGATCGGATATGCATCGCTGTACAACTCATTCTCTCTATCGATCCAAATTATGACAACAGGACCATTGCCAGCACCTTCAAAATGAAAATCCCGGTGGTTAAAGCTTGAGGGCATAGCTCAACAAGGTTTCTGGCCACAGTTATGGTCTTTAGTATAGTTCCAAGTGAGTGCCACATCATGCCACCTCACATCTTTGATATCAGCTTGAAAGTCAACACTAAAGTGTACCTCGATATGCTGAATAGTGTGGTGATCTCCTGATGATATTAGGTGGCCGCTGGCAAACCCTGGGTGTGGCAGAAGGACTCGGCGCTAACCCACGTCGAAAGAGACCCAGGCTTGGCTTCAGAAGGAGTGCTACGACTTTGTACGCTTTTCTCACTGGCGCCCCCCCTCCTCCTTACCCGACCTGAACCTGTTAAACTACTTTGTTTGGTCATACGTCGAAAATATCACCAACATGACCTCCCACAACACCAAAGCTAGCCTGATCGACACGATCTGCAAATATTTGCCAAACTCTTGTCGGCCCTTATAGAAAAGGCATACTCCCAGTTCTGGACCTATATCAAGGCGCTGATTGAGGCTGAAAGCAGCTACATTGACTAAATGTCAGCTCAACTACATAATCAAGTTACCTGAGTTGATTTTTTTCAATAAAAGTTAAAATAAAGCTGTAGTGTTGTTTCCTTTAGGGCAACAAATTTATCGATCTACCGTGTATTTTTACCTTTAGGTCATCCTTTCTTTCTTTTTATCTTTCATTTTTTTTCTCTTTCATTTTCTCTCCTTTTTCCGATTTTTTTTTCTCTCTATCATTATCTTCCATTCTCTCCTCCCTCTCTCTGTCTTTCATTTTATAAAATTCTACTTTTCCTTTCTCTTTTTTTTGTGTTTATTTTTTCATTACTTTCTTTTTTTATTATGTTATTTCTATTTTCACTCTTTCTTCCTCTCTTTTATCCCTCTTGCATTATGTAATTCGTACTTTCTTTCTCTCACCTTCCCGCTTTTACGCACTTTTCGTTCTTATCCAGAATTCCCTCAAGATTAAAAAAGAAACAAAACAAATAAAAAAATCTGTATTATGTATGTATCCCTAAATAGCATATTCCAAAAATCACGTAAATTGATCAAGTAGTTTTATTTTTATAAATAGTATAATTTTAAGCGATTAATGGGAATTAGTGGGCATTACAACATAATTCTAGTCAGTATGTATTGTTGTTGGATTATCTCCCTTTGTTTCTTGAGATGTGTTTTTTTTTTTTATTAAATGACGGGCGAGACAATCACTCCTGGAAAATACTTATAAAATTTTATCTTTTTTTTTTAATTTAAAAATAAAAATACTTGATCAAATTACGTGGTTTTTGGAGTATGAAATTTCGTTCCGTACATACATAATGCAGATTATACTTTATTTTTGTTTTTTTAATATAAGAGGAATTCTGGATAAGAATCTGTTATTCTCTCCTTCTGCCTATCTTATTCGTTATATTTCTGTTTTGCGAATCTTGTTCCTATCTGTTCTTTTTCTATCTTCCTTTATACCTTTCTTTTTTTTTCTGTCTTCTTTTCAAATGCAATCATTAATGAATTTGCCACAAATGAGATTTAATTGCAATGAAAAGTAAAAACAGTGAACTTTCACTGAGCAATGCATTTGAAATACGCTTCGAAACACAAGCAAAACTACCAACAAAGAAGATCTGTCCCACAATGCATCTGGCAATCAATAGTTGTTGGATGTTCAAGTTAAATACAGCGTTTTTATTGCCAGTCTGCTACAATCTACATTTGTCTTTCTTTCTCTTACTCTGTTTCATTTCCTTTTATTCATCCCTCTCTCTCTCTCTCTCTCTCTCTCTCTCTCTCTCTCTCTCTCTCTCTCTCTGACTTTATTTCTCTTTCTTTGAATATTTCCCTATCTGATCAAATTTCTCATACATGCGTGAAATATATTGAATAATTTGACCCCCTGTCTTTCCCAGCTTATAACTACTCGAAAAATGTAATTCAAACCTTAATTTTTTTCAATTAAAGGAGCAATATATATATGAACACATACACACACGCTCTCTCTCTCTCTCTCTCTCTCTCTCTATATATATATATATATATATATATATATATATATATATATATATACATATATTATTCTTTCTCTCTGCCTCTCTCTCTTATTATTTCTTTCTCTCTTTGGATCTTTCGCCCACTCTCTTTTATATTCTCTGTATCACTTATTCTGTTATTTCACCTCTCTTTGGTTCTCTATCTTTGAATCTTTCTTCTTCTCTGCTTCTTTCTGATTTCTCTTTCTCTCTCCCCCCCCTTCCTTTCTCTAACTCTTTTTTGGCATCTCTCTCTCTCTCTCCCTCTCTAATTATTTCTTTCTCTCTTAATATCTTCTCCCTTTTTTCTGTCTCTCCGGTTCTTACTTTCTCTCTCTTTTTAATTAATTCTTTCTCTCCATTTCATTATTTCGCGATATTTCCTATTAATTCACTCTTTCTATCCCTTACTCTATTTATCTATCTATCGATTGATCTCTGCTTGATTCTTTCTTTCTCATTCTCTTTTTTTGATTATTTGATTCTTTTTCTTTTTTTAATTCTCTCTCTCTCTCTCTCTCTCTCTCTCTCTCTCTCTCTCTCTCTCTCTCTCTCTTATTCTCTCTCTATATATTTGATTTCTTTTTCTATTTTTGAGTTCTTCTGTTTTTCCTTCATTCATTCTTATTTATCTGTCTTTCATTCTCCCCTTGAGTCCTTTCATTCTAAACCAATTCTTTCTGTCTAACTTTCTGGTTTTCTCTTGGTTTTTCTTAATTCTGTTTCTTTTTTATTCTTTAAATAGTTGCACTCACTTGCACGCAAAAAAAATCAACATTTCTATATGTATTCATATAATAAGTCAGACCATTCAACCTTTTTTGATTGGATCTATTAGCTGATCTGTCATCGATTCAAACCACTCCCAACGCTTTCAAGTCATTCAACTTTCTACTGACCCGTTGTAGTAGATTGATTTGTAACAAAGTTTATGTGAATGGAACAATTCATAGAACATACATCTTAATTCCAATGTCAGAGAAACATTGGAAAGATTTTGTATTATGAAATCATTTCAGTTGTTTATATCTTACTAGCGGGCGGTGAGGACGGGGTCACCCGGCTTTGCCCGGGCGAAAAATACACTTAAATTTATTTAAATATATCCAGATATTGTATATATTATTATAAAGTCGTGATTTCAAAAGTAAAAATAATTTTTTTTAAATGTATTTGGATGCCATCAGCTAGAATCAAAACTGTAGCATTCAAAGCTGGTGACGTTACCACAGTACCAACGTGACACGAATATAAACTGATTAATAATTAAAAATAAACTATGATGAATGCATAAAATGTTTAACGATTTTTTTCAATTTTGAACCATTTTGAACCCCTTAAAAACAATTCCAACCCATTAAAAACAATTTTAACCCATTAAAAACAATTTTAACCAGCTAAAGACCCATAAAAGAACGGCACCTAAAAATCCAATCAGTTGAGGCCCCTAGCGCCGCTCTGCGACTTTTAGTTTTGGAGGAGGTATTTGAAACAGACAGACATACAGCCTTTTATATATCAGATTAATCTGAATAGTTAATCTATTACTAGGTGTATATACCCGGCGGTGTCCGATCGAAACATGTTGTGTGGCGTTGTTACGAAAAGTGTCCACATGTTGGATTTAAGGGAAACATAAACCACATCCATTTTGGTCTATGAAAATCAAATGAGAAGTAACTTTCATAACTGTTATAGCTTAAATATAAATAAGCTTAATTTAAAGGAAAGGTACAGCTTGTTTTAGCTTTCTCAAATTACAAATTGTAATAATCTATCTGTATATCTATAAAAGTGAAAGTATCTGTCTGTCTATGTGTCTGTCCGTGTACATTTTCCTACACAATATCTCTGTAAATTTTTAGTCTACAGACTCGAAATTTGATATACAGGGTACTGAAATTTGGGAAAATCTTTATTATTGGTTTTCGGCCAGAAATTTGGCTGTTAAGGGGTCAAAGTTCAACGATTTGACCTTTTAAAACTCTACCAAAATTCTCCGACAATTTTCGGTCTAACCACTTGAAATTTTAGATATAGGTTCCTTGGACATGGATCTAACTTAATAACTTGATTTGAGTCCAAAACAATAAATGTTAAGGGGTCATAATAGGGGTCAAATTTAATAAAAAATTGACCTCTGCAGTCTCTTCCAAATTACTCAGACAATTTCATTTGAAATTTTACATAAAGGGTATTTAGAGATAGGGCAAGCTTTTTAATAAAAAATTTAAATAAATGTATGTATGTATGCTTGCATGTCTGCCTAAAATTTTCGACAGAGCCAACGGATCTTCACAAGATCAGTATCGTTCTGAAGCTCGGCCTTTTAGACGACAAATATCGAAATATTGGCTAAAAACATTAATATCTTCACCTTCAACTGGACACTTTTCTATACGGATTGCTCGCTTTTTTTCTCCAATATTTTCGAAAGTCATTTCCTCTTTTCGATTGTTTAGTCTTAATTTAAACCTACATCACTTCCGGTTTGGCGATGGTCGTAACAGCAAAGACGTCACGTTTTTCCCCGTTCTTTTCCTCCTTCACGGTATGGGTTTGAGCCTGCCTTCCTACAACCACTTTTTTTTCTTGCTCAACATACACCTCCAAACACCCGGACAACACCAGGTTCCCAGCCTAGTAAGTAAATAAAAAAAATAATTTTAATATAAATATCTCTTACTTTACTGTGTTTCCCCGACAATAAATTCTCTTTTTTAATTGCCCGTGTTCAAGTAGAACATAGTTCCTTGTCTTTAGGAAAGAAATACAGTCACTTTTGGACGATTTTCGTAATTCACTCAGCAATCTATCTATATATCTATAAAGTGAAAGTGTCTGTATGTCTGTGTGTGTGTCTGTGTGTGTACATTTCCCTACGCATTAACTCTGTCAATTTTTAGTCTACAAACTCGAAATTTAATATACAGGGTACTGAAATCTGGGAAAATCTATGTGATCGTTTTTGGCCAGAAATTTGGCGAATAAAGGATCAAAGTTCAACGATTTGACCTTTGAGAACTCTATCAAACTCCTCCGCCAATTTTGGATCTGCACACTTGAAATTTTAGATATAGATTCCTTGGACATGGATCTAACTTAACTTGATTTGAGCCCAAAACAATAAATTTTAAGGGGTCATAATAGAGTCAAAGTTAAAAAAAAATTGACCGCTTTTTTCTTTCTTTTTTTTTTTGCTCAAGATACACCTCCAATTACCCGGGCAACGCTGGGCACCCATGCTAGTATATCTATAAAAGTGAACGTGTATGTGTGTCTGTCCGTGTTTCTGTCTGTTTACATTTCCCTACGCAATAACTCTGTCAATTTTTAGTCTACAGACTCGAAATTTGATATACAGTGTACTGAAATCTGGGAAAAGCTATGTGATTGTTTTCGGCCAGAAATTTGGTTCTTAATGAGTCAAAGTTCAACGATTTGACCTTTGAGAACTTTACCAAACTCCTCCGACAATTTTTGGGCTAAACACTTGAAATTTTAGATATAGATTCCTTGGACATGGATCTAACTTAATAACTAATAAATGAAACCTCGTCCAATTTCATTATTTCTTTGTTATTCTAGGTGGAAGTATATTATGAAAGGATGGAAAACGTTGAAAAGTGTATGGAAGCAATAATATTGATGTCCAAAAGCCAAAGGTCTCTAAAGTTTTCGGACGGGGTGGGGGCATATTCCTGATATTTTATGGCTACGTGGATCAAAATTAAAACATAAATTGACCAAGAAACAGTAGATGAATAACTATAAAAGAGTGTTAATAGGTCATTTGTTTCCAAAGTCCGAATAGGTGCAGAATTTTCAATTGAAAAATTAACATTCGAAAATTCTTTCAGTTCTGTCATTATTCATTAGTATAATTTAGTTAATTTAATTAATTTAAAAGCATGAAATTAATGTATTTCTAGCATAATCATATGGGGTGAGGAGGGGATCACACTGTTGCAGTGGTTTATAAATTTTATTAAGTAAACTCAAACCTTTTTTTTTTTTTTTTTTTAGGGAAACTTGTTTTGTATTGAATGCGCAGGTGCAGAAAACAAGTGAAAACGATGGCCGGCAGCAAAGACTCAAGATGAAGAAAAAGAGTCGTCATACCCATACAAGAGGATGTGTTTAATGCTGTTTTGCTGATTAGCTTTGCTTTGTAGTAAAACTACTGTTTCAAAACTTCATTCTTTTAATCTTTTTTCTGAACCAAAAGAAAAAAACCCACACACAATTTTCACACATTATCGTTTAAATATTGAATATTTTTTTGTTTTTATTATCTATAATATAAATCTCACCTGTCTGTTTAAATGTATGTATGTATGTATGTATGTATGTATATTTGCCTAAAACTTTTGACAGAGGCGACGGATTTTCACGAGATCGGTATTGATTTGAAGCTCGACTCTTTGGACGACGAATGTCGAAAAATTGACAAAAACATCAATTCCTTCATCCTCAACTGGGCACTTTTCTGCAAGGAGGTTTTTTTTTTTTTTTTTTTTTTTTTTTTTTTTTTCGCCAATATTTTCGAAAATCATCCCTCTTTTCGAGTGACTAGCCTTCATTTAAACCTTCGCCACTTCTGGTTTGGTGATGGACGCAATGGCAAAGATGTCACGTTTTTTTTTCACATTCTTTTTCTCCTTCATGGTATGGATTCGAACCTGCCTGCATGCCTGCCTACTACCACTTCTTTTTTTTTTTTTTGGCTCAACACACACCTCCAAACACCCGGGAAAAGCCGGGTACCCAGGATAGTATATATATAAAAATAAGAGAATTATTTGATTTCAGAATCCAAAGTAGGGCTACCCCAACTATGTTTGCGGTATTATGCTGAATGAAAACTCTAGTTAGGATTAGTATAGAGCAACCAAAGGTCCAATAACGAGGATGATCATAGACACCCCTCCCCAATTTTTGGGTGGTCTTGTGCCTAATTTTTTGTCTTGTAGAATTTTTTACAAAAAAAATATAACTTAAAGACTCTGGCAGGTCAGGTCTGGCCTGTGGGCCATACTTTGGAGATTCTTGGTCTAAGCAATTAATGAAAGAAACATTGTTAATATAAAATCACAATGACTTTCCAGCATATGGTCTCCGGCTGCTGTCTAGTTGGTATGGAACATTATTGCTTGATGATGCATCCCAATCTGCTTATAGATCAACTTTTTGGCTTCAGTTTTGATTTCTTTAGTTTAATGAGAAAGTTGAGCACTGACTACTAAATTCAATAAAGGAAATGAGTTACTTCTGGCCTGGTAACATGATCATGCAACAGTATACACATACACACAAAATAAACACTCACATGCAAGCGCTCACATATTCCCCCCTACAAACACACATATGCTCAATCATATGCAGTAGCGTACACATACACTCAAAAACACTCATTCACGTGCACAGAATACGCACTCAGATTCATATATAGACTCACACCTGCATTTACAAACAACACAAACTCAGTCACTATCATACACATATACACTTATATGTACCTACATATAAAAATACACAACCAAATACACTAACACACATACCTTCACACACAAAATATATACTCACATATATGCATACGCCCACACCCGCACATGCACGATTATATACCAATACATTAACATGCCCAACTACATTTTTTACACACATACAATATGAAAAGAAACTGGAATCTTAGGAAGATCTCTATCATTCCAGTAACTATAGAAGCAAGCAGACTCATGAAAAATAATTTCCAAATCTACTCAGTAAATATTCATTCATATTATAGATTATTACTTTAGCACTGTATTTGTTATGGTTTGTGGACAATTCTAGTATGAATGTTAGGAGCTGTAAAACTATCCTTGCATTACATGTTTAGCCTTACTTCTTATTACTACATATGTTTTTCTTATTTCATATGTTTTATACTTTCTATTTTCTTCTTCACATACTTATTTGCTAAGACATCAACTAAATGCATGTTTTTACCCTCTTTTCCTCTCCTCCATTCTACAACCGCTCTCTTTCTTTCTTTCTTTCTTTCTTTCTTTTAGGCACAGCCAAACCGGAAGGAGGGAGTAAGTACTTTTTAATAGGGTCCCTCTTTAAAATCTACCAAAATTCAAGTAATTATTCAAACAATACGAAATCTTCATTAATTATTATAATGGTGGTCACTTTTTTTTTTCATAATCGATATATATATATATATATATATATATATATATATATATATATATATATATATATATATATATATTTACCTACAAACCGTCCCCTTCTTTATTTGTGGGTACAAAGATGCTTGAAATAATCAGCCGAAACTTAACCAAATATATTGTATTGTAAGGAAGGTGCGGATTGTAGATAAAACAAACAAATTAAAAAAAACAACAGCGCACGTATCAGATTTTAAGGTCGAAAATCCAAATTTTGAATGTATTTAATTTTGAATGTATTTAATTTTTCATCTTTTGTGTTATGAAGTATGAAATTCGTTGAATATGTTAATAATAATTATTATCTTTCAAATGAGCAAAAGAAATTTTAATATATTTTTATTATTTTTTAGAAAAACACTATGGTTAAATCTTTGAAAAATAAATTAATAATTTTCTTTTAGGGAGACCAATATTGCTAATATATCATTAAATACAAAGTGCTTTGAAGAATTGATACCAAAAGAAAAAAAAATCGACAAATAATTGCGCATTTTGCTAAAAATACGATAATTTCTTTTAGCAGTTTGTCATTAGATTATATTACCTCACCTATGGTAGACCATAAAGGGATACAAACAGTGGTTCGTATTTACAAACAGTTGTTATCTCCCCCCCCTCCTTTGCTTTCTGCTGTGACTTGTGTTTAACTTAATTTAAAGTGTGGGGGACTTTTGTATTCACCACACTCTCTCATCCAGAAACACTTGGTCCTGATGGCAAGAAAGGGTCAAGACGACCAAGTATGATACTAGATGCAGGAGTTGTCTCCAACACATACGGTGCCTAGCATTCCGAAAATTGTTACCCATCTGGTACTGGCCAGCCTCATCGTTGCTTAACTTCAGGAGTTTTGTAGGCGACAAATATATATATATATATATATATATATATATATATATATATGTGTGTGTGTGTGTGTGTGTGTGTGTGTGTGTGTGTGTGTGTGTCGCTTATGATAACAGAATTAAACCTTTATAAAGTTGATTCTTCATTTAATCGTGAAAACAAACGTAAAAAATACATGGAAATTTATAGAAGTGAATCAACTTCATTTAGTCATGTAAAGGCTACCGTAGTTTCTTCCAAACTATCATTAAAGTTTGGATTCTTTAATTTCGCCATGCGAAATCTATAGAGTGAGATAAAAGATGAAATTATTTGAAATTCAGTTACTTATGTCGTAATATTTTTTGCATATTCTTATAGCAAACCATCCTAAATCTTATTTAGACAAACAATTGATTCAAAAGCCGTTTAAAAAATATTTAAATGTGTTATCCATCGGACAAAAATGGCGATAAATGGTGTATTTTCAAAATTTAAAAGTTAAAATTCTATTAAAAATAGTAGAAAAAGTTTATATTATTCTGCTTTTAAATGCAGGCTTTTTATTTTTCTGAAAAAAAAGAAAAAAAAAGTTGCTCAAGAATAATGGATTTTAATAGATTTTAATTCGTTTAACAAAAAAAAACAACTTGGTTTTTCTGCCATTTTTTGGCTGTGCCTATTTTTTTCTTTCACCTCTCTTTTCTTTCTCCTTCTCTCTTTCTTTTTCCTTCTCTTGCTTTTTATGTCTTTTTAATCTTTTTAATTTTCACCGTTTAGTTTTGTCACTCTTTTATGTTAATATTCCTTCTTCTTTTTTCTCTCGTTTTCTCCCCCCTCTCTCTTCTCTTTTTATCTTTTTCTCTCATTTTCTCCCTTTATCTGTATCTCACTTTTCTCTCTCTCTCTTTCTCTTTTTCGCTCTCCCTATTTTCCTGCCTTTTCCCTCTCCCCCTCTCTCTTCTCTGTTTTTCTCTTCTCTTTCTTTCTCTTATTTTTTCTCTTCCCACTAATTTTTTTCCTCGCCTTCCTTCTCCCTTCCTTTCTCTTTCTTCTCTTTTTTCTATCCATCTCCTTCCCTCTTCGCCTTCACTTTCTTTTCATCTATTCCTATCCCTCTTATTCTCCTCTTCTTGCTTTCTTCCTTACTTTCTTTATCTCTTTTTCTTTCTCTTTCTATCTCTCTTTATTTTTCTTTTTTCTCTTTCTCTCTCTCTCTCTCGTCCTCTCTCTTTATGTCACTATTCCTCATTTTCTTCCTTTACGCGTCTCTTTCTCTCGTTTTCACTCTCATCCCTTCTTCTTCTCTCCCTCTCTATTCCGTTTCTCTCTCTTACTTTTCTCTTCTCCTTTCTATCTTTCTTTTCCTTTATCTTTGCCTCTATTTATCCTTCTTCTTCTTCTTCTTCTTCTTCTTCTTCTTCTTCTTCTTTCTATCTGTCTTTCTCACTTTCTAGATCCACATTCTCTTTCTTTCTTTCTATCTTTATCCCTCTTCTTCTACGCCATTTTCATCTTCCTGAAATCCGCCATTTTTATTCCCATTCGAATCTTTCTCCAAATTCAGAATCTGACATTTTTATTTGCCCTTTTCCTCTTACAGTTCAATATCTTCACGATGCCCCAACAATGCATATAAAAGATGATGCACATTGTAATGAATATATAAGTTAATTTAATAAAAAAAACACACACACAAAAGCATCTGCATCCGTGCAACTCTTATGTAATCAAGTCTCATCATGTGTTGAAAAGTAATATGTCTCCCACTGTTACCTTTAGTTCAATTCATTTCTAAACATCTTGAAATTTTTAAATGATTCAATTATTGTCGAGCTCTTCAGTAACTATATGTCAAACTGACATCTCTCCCTCTTTCAATGATTACAAGAAAAAAAAAAAGATGCATTAAAAACATGAAAGTCATACTTTTGCAGTTATGGAAGGTTCTAATAGTCTGTAATATTATATACATTAAAATAACATACAAAATTTTATTTCTTAAAATTAGACTTTTGTAGATGTGGATAACCCTAATAATCTACAATATTTTCTGCATCTAAAATAACATCCTTACAAGCATTTATTTATTTAATCCAGACTTTTATAGTCATGAAAGTCTATCATAGTCTATAATATTGTATACATTAAAGTAACATGCTTACAAAAATGTATTTATTAAAATTAGACTTTTGTAAGTATGGATGACCCTAAATAACCTACAATGTGAATGCATAAAAATAACATCCTTGCTAGCATTTATTTATTTCATTCAGATTTTGTAGTTATACAAGCCTATAATCTCTTCTATTTTATAAAGGAACTCTGTGTGTGTGTGTGTGTGTGTGTGTGTGTGTGTGTGTGTGTGTGTGTGTGTGTGGGTGTGTGTGCACGCACGCGCGCGCGCGTGTGTGTTTGAAAGAGAGAGAGAAAAAAAGGAAAGAGAGTTTCTTATGGAGTCCAAAACGACTGAGCCGATTTTTATGAAATTTCACACGAAAGTACATTATGCGCCTGTAAGCGTTCTTAGATAGGTTTTGTATTGGAATGTCTCTGATAACTATTGATAATCGATGATCCAAATGATCTGATAAAAGAAGGAACAGGCGATTTTGACTAAAGTTAACACCTTATACAGCCTAACATCACAAGTGCATTTGAAAAGTTTTATTACCACACAAGGCGAAAGGCTCAACATATAAAATCAACAGTAGGTTCTTTGATATGACAGAGGCACATTCGAAATGAATGTTTCTGTTTAATGCACAATTCCACCAAGATACTTAACTTTAGCATTTTAATATTGAATTCAAACCATTATCTATATAAAAAAATAATTTTATAAAATTAACAATAGGTTCTCTACAGTGCAATGTAGACTACAATGTATTGTGGACTAAGTCGCTGTGGAGGGGCATGTAAAGCTTCATCCCGGTGCACCACAATGTGTCCCTAACTAGAGCAGGTAATCAATCGATATGATTGAAAATGGGTGATTTTATCGATTTTGATGATAATACAAATATGGGAGTGTGAAACATTCGTTGATTATCATTCAATCTCGGGCAATGGGCAGTCTATAATATTCTAGACATAAAAATAACATTCATATTATTTGGATTCATCGGACTACTGTTCTCATCTTCAGTGTTATTTTCACAACGTTTCACAGTCATGGCTGACAGAACAAGAATATGCTACTCCCATGAAGTAAATAAAGGTTTCTGCTCGAAATTCCGTCCAAATTCCTGAGTTTGACAGAAACATTCCCGAGTTCGACAAGGTACACTTGGAGAAGGTCGAAGGTTACATCGACTAAAACGCTGTGAAGAAGACACTCGAGATGAGAACAGTAGTCCGATGAATCCAAATAATACGAATAATCAATCCTCATCTAAAAATGTTTATAAACGTCATTAAAATTACGTTTATAAAAATTTATTGACGAATATCAGTCTTTTGTTCTTATTGAAGGTCCTAATCACCTGTAATATTGTGTGCATTTAAACAACATAATTACAAGTATTTATTTCTTAAATTCAAACTTTTGTAGTTATGAAATGCGTTAAGCACATATAATAGTGTTTGCATCAAAATGATATGCACTCGGGAGAATTTATTTACGGAAATCAGTCTTTTTTAGTTATGGAAGACCTTAATCATATGTAAATGTACATTTAAATAACATAATTACAAGCATTTATTTTTTTAAAATCAGAATTTTGCAGCTATGAAAGGCTCTAATAACCTATAACATTGTATTTCTGATGTTACGTTGTGGGGCTTTAAAGTCTATATATATGCAAGGCACTGTTTATAAAGTGTGTTCGTTGTATGATGAGTTGTATATATAGTGTAGTTTTTCTTTGTGTCATCTAGTGTTGATAAATCCTTATGGATGTGTGTGTGGCATGGTTTACAGGGCATTTACAATACAGGTAATACAAAGGGGACGGAACATAGTTCTGGGTGGTTATGTATCTTGCCAATAAAGAAATCATGCCTTTGTTCATCCGGATCTTGATTGGGGAATCTGCCAAAACTCTCTCTTCGTCCGTCTAGCTCATCTCTCTAGATCTCTCTATTGTATATCATATAACAGTGTATGGAAGCCTATAATCTCTACTACTATATGAAGGAACTCTGTGTGTGTGTGTGTGTGTGTGTGTGTGTGTGTGTGTGTGTGAGAGAGAGAGAGAGAGAGAGAGAGAGAGAGAGAGAGAGAGAGAGAGAGAGAAAAGTTAGGGATCCACTGCGGTGCACCACTTGTTATTGTTTCTAAGTTAACCAAATATTTTACTAAACATTCCTTCTTACAAAAACATTCTCTCTGCATACATTTTTCTACATAACAGTTACAAAACAATAATAATGCTCATTATTTAACATTTTACTTTTTTTAATAATAATAGTCGATGTTTTAAATCGACTATCAGCAAGGCCATCCGATGTTGCCCAGCATAACATAACACTGAGTTAAATATAAAGATTCTCAAGTGCGACAAGATGCACCTGAAGAAGGTCAGACATTAAAACATTGTGAGAATAACATCCGAGATGAAAACAGTAGTCAGAATAATCTAATACAAATTATCAATCCTCATCTCAAAAATTCAGAAACAACAATAAAGTTCTTTGACAGGACAAGAATTATGATAAATCCATTATTCTTATTGATTTTTTGATAATGGCTTCGATACTTAGATAAGTATCGTGATTTTGAAATGATGCTGCTTTGTTTTAAAAGCACATATATTTGTTAAAAGGATATCTGGAACGAAAATACATTATTTCAAATGCAATGTAACATTAGTAGTTCACTTTGTTCAATTCTATAAATAAAGTTAGATTTTTGTATATGTGTATGTACACGATTTTGTTTTAAATTAACTAACCAATCATTACGAATTCTCAACATATCTGCTAGGTGTAAGGGTGAGTAGTATAGAGTATATTTAGTTTAATTTAGTTTCATGTAAAGGGGCTAAAAGGAGGGGAGGGGGTTGAAGGCTTTTATAACAATTTAGATGCCTTCTATTCCTGTGAAATTCTGACAATAGCTATTACAATTAATAAATAGTCCCTGAATTTCGATTTTTTTGCAGTATTTTTTAAGGGTTAGAAGGAGGGCATAACCTATGCACAATTTCCCATTTAAAAACAAACCTAAAATATTTCAGATTTGCATTGAATTTGATCCATATGTTTAGACGCCGATTAAGCAAGATTCCCTGAATTTCAATTTCTTCCTAAGGCTTTATTAGGTTAAGCCGTAAATTTTAGAAATTTTCTAGAATCAAAATCATTTAATTAATTTGGATGGAAATTTGAATAAGGATTCTAGACATTAGATTTAGTAGCACTATATTTCGATTTTAATTTTTGTAAGGAACATAATAAAATTGATGCAAAACTGTTCTATTAGGAGAATTAATTTTACCTGCCATGGGACTGGTATGCAGCTAGTTTTTTTACACACACACAATATATATATAGTCATCCACATACAGTACTGTTTAGCTGTATCACAGCTCATCAGTGCAGCTAGACAGGCAACTACCTCAAGCCGGGATCAAAACCCGACCGCCCAAATGACAGTCAAGCTTATGCTATTTGGTTGCTGCTATATATTATACTAAAACTCTGAATTCACTTGTCATGATGTCACCATCTCAAATTTTAATGTCATGGCGTTATTTCTAGCAACTTTTTAAGTTGAAATGAAGTCGAAAAATATTTTGTGTAAATTTATTTCTACGTTTTTAACTACAAAGAAAGGCGGTTGGTTGGTTGTTTTTGTTTTATGGCATATCAAACTTTTTCAGGTTATTTAATGCCGAATCTAGTTATTTTGAGGAACGATTTTTATGGAGTATATTTTTTTTTAGGTCAGATTCTATTTAACCCTTATTTGGGACTCTAACAGCTACTACCACTCCGGGTCAGAGTGGACCTGGGAGCAATGGTAATTAAAGGGTGGCTCCACACTCCCCAAAGCCCGCAAGGTAGGGCTTCACCATCGGATATAGTTTTCAGTCATATCCAGGACCACAAAGAAAGGCGGGGAAGATACTTATTTTAATAGCACCCTAAATTAAATTATATTTAGTGCTTTTAGTAGCGCTCTGTGGGCTTCCTGTTTTTATTTTTTCACTGATAATTTAGATAATTTCTCTTGTAGAGGGGATCAGAAAATTGGTCATAGTAGTTCTCTAGGAATCTCCTTATTTACAAAAGTGCTCAATATCCTAGATAGAGACATAATTCAAAGTGCTTAATATCCTGGATAGAGCAAGCAGTATCCCAAAAGTAACATATAGTGAACAAAATGTGATTAACACAAAGAAAGGAGATGTTTATTGACCTTATTCTTGAAAAGACCAAAGTTATAGGTAGGAGAGAAAACAATCAGAAACAGGAGAGTTCCACAAGGTTGCGATTCTTGGAAAGAAGCTATTTGAATAGGAAGCTGTGTTTCAATAAGGTATCAAAACAGCGAATTGATGGAAGATATACGCGTCAAATGAGCTGGAACAAAAGATGGAAGGAATAGATCGAACAATTGTGAAGAACATATGCCATAATAGTATTTATAAAAAAGACTGGGACTAGCAATATCACATCTGTGAGAAATAAGGTGCAGAGAAGAAGAAAAAGTGGAGGCAATGAAATCACCAATACATTTCTATACTTTATAAAAAAAACCCTTCAAATGGGACTCAGATTCACCAGCCCAAATATGACAACGGTAATCCATACTGATAATGAATTTGTAGAAGTAGAGAACAGCTTCAGGCGTCAGAAAATGTTTAGAGCGATAAGTGTTAGGAGAGAACCGATTTTCCGAGAAGCAGAAAGAGCAATGGACTTAATATATGAAGAAAGATTTGATGAGAAAGAAAGACCAAGAAGTTTCAGATACGATTTCTCTGCAAAAGTAGAAACTCATGAATTTCATAAAGAGAAGGGACACGCCTACGATTGAAAGACACAGGCTTAAATAGGATTAAATTTGATCATATTATGCTTAAATATTGACGATAATATATCATCATATCGAAAAGAAAAATGCAAATAATTCTGATATTTTATCAATCTAAAAATAACTCTTCACATCCTCTTGAAAATTGACTGGTTGTAATATATGCCAGTAGTATTAATCCAAAGCAGATTGAACCAGCTTCTTCTGAAGGAGGAAGTGTTAAGGCGCTGTATTCAGGATGAAGTCGACACCTCCCTGCAAGAACTGCAAAAACCTTATATCGTCATCTCCCCTGACTGAGATATACATTCAACAGGAGTCCAATGGTGAATTTAATTCTCCATTGATACTTCCTCCTTCAGAGGAAGCTGGTTCAATCCATTTAGAGTTAATGCTGCTGGCATACATTGCAACTAGTCAGTTTTACAGAGGAGGAGAAGAGAAGAGTTCTTTTTAAAATTATAAAATTTCAGAATTTTTGCATTTTACTTTTTGATATGTGGGATGTAGTCGCAGTTGAGAAAGACATTAATCATACTGCCAGCAACATCCAACTGGTTTTCAGGCGTCTTTCAAAGGACACCATGAAAACTGCATACTCTAGGTTCAAGTTCTGCTTTAAGGCCAATGGTGGAGACTTAGAGATAATTCTTCAAATGAAATTCAACAAAATCTTCTTCTAAAAGATGCATTTTTAGAAATACATCAATTATTGGCCAAGATATATATTTCCTTTTTAAAAAGCTCAAATTTCTCTTGAATACCTTGTATATCGAATGATCAGAAGCGCAAAATACCAACTAAGCAGTCTAAATTCAGTCTCAGCTGGAGGCATTTACTCATCTAGTTACAGTGAAGAGCTGTTTGTTGAAATGTACATATGCCCTTCCCCTCTATTTACGGTGAAGATTGTAAAATCACCAACTACAACAAGCAAAAATGCAAAACTTAAAAAAAAGGAACGAAATGGAGCACTCTTTTATATTTGACAGTGTTTCAACAAACATTGAGATTTCACTTACTTTGCATGTCTGACGACTTAATGGTTATATGCTAATACATAAAGAATTATAATGAGCTAAGCCATACAATAAATATAGTTACATCTAAAAGTTAGGGCAGCAATTAGTGGCAGTTATGGCCCCAATATCATGGCATGTACTTCTGTAACATACTTTTGCTGATACACTTTTTGTTAATTATGCAACTGTGTTTGTCTTGATTATTACCGGCCTGCAAAGTCACAACACTGGCGACGAGCATTCTGAGACTTACATTGTCACAACAATATTTGTAACACTCTCCCCTTGACTACAGAAACAAAACTAGAATCGAACAAAGCCTTTATGTGCTTTAGACTTAACATGCAACATAACATTAGTTATGTTGATTTTCTCTACTGCTCTCCCTCGACCCAGGACTGTACCCTAATAAACAAAATCTCTGACAGTATAGATACAGCACTTTCCCTCAACACTAGCGCACAAGTGCATGTATTTGGTGAATTCAATGTCCAGCACAGCAACTGGCTTGGATTTTCTACTTACACAAACACAGCTGGTACCACAACACATAACTTCTCTATATCTCATTCCCAATCACAAATGGTTACGTTTCCAACCCGTTTCCCAGGCCAGTAAAAACAACATGCTTCACTTCTAGATCTGTTTCTGATCACAGTTCCTGATGATTGTGTAACGAATGCCCACATTCCACTTGGGAACGCCAATCATGCAGTAATAATGGTTGAAATCACCTTAAACTCTAGAGCCAAAAATGAAGATCCACTGCTCAAAACAACAAGATATTATAAAAAGACTGACTGAGAAGCCATCAGGGATCTCATCAGAGACGCCTCATGGCAAAATATCTTTTCATTTCCTGCTGAACAGTGCACAAATGATACCACTGAATGGTTCAAAATGGCAATTGAAGCACATGTTCCAGTGCAGGAATTTTATAGCAAGCCCCACTCTCCTCAATGGTTTACTTCTAGTTGTGCAGCTGCCATTGCGCAAAGGCAGCATGCATACTGCAGATTTAACTGACATAAGTCCAATTCAAACCAACAGAAGTATATAGAAGTCAGAAATAACTGTAAGAAAGAAATAGCGACAGCAAAGAGAGAATTTACTAAAACCACCAAAAAACGCATCGAAGCATGGAAATTAGGAACCCGTGACTTCTGGAAAATCTACAACAGTGTAGTAAATATTGGGCAATCAACAATCCCCCCCCCCACTATCTAACAATCATGAGGTTGTTGCTCTGCAACTGAGAAGGCTAACATGCTTTCCAGTCGGTTTGCCTCCAACTCCACACTGGACTCTGCCAACCACCCCCTCTCTTACTTTCCTTTGCGGACAGACGCCATGCTAGACGATCTGAAAATCACCCCTTCTCAGGTGCATGCTATCATAAGAAATCTTGACACTGCAAAAGCATATGGACCTGATCTCATCCCGGCTGTGCTATTAAAAAAGTGCTCCGCCGAAGTAGCTCCAGTTCTCTCCAAACTTTACAACAAATGCCTTAATGAATCTAGCTTTCCTGCCTGCTGAAAAACCGCTTTTGTGGTACCAGTTTTCAAGAATTCTGGCGAAAGAACTGACCCAGTAAATTATTGCCCCATTAGCCTCCTCCCACTTTTTGCCAAAATATTTGAGTCCATAATTAACCAAGCTCTAGTCCATCACCTTACAGATGCTAAACTTCTGACCGACCAACAATATGGATTTAGGCAGGCCCGTTCCACTGCAGACATCCTAGCTGCAATCTCTGAATGAATATACCATTCACTGGACAAAGCAGGGGAGGGTAGAGCAGTAGCTATAGATATATCTAAGGCTTTTGACAGGGTATGGCATGAAGGTTTTCTCAGGAAAATCAGATCATACGGTATCACTGGAAAAATACTTAACGTAATTAAATCCTTCTTAGATAAGAGAAAAATCCAGGTTGTCCTTGACGGTTGTACATCTAAACAACAATATGATATAAATGTGGGAGTGCCTCAAAAGTCTATCCTTGAACCTCTATTATTCCTAATATTTATAAATGACCTCCCCGACAAAATTGTTTGTAAGATGGGTATATATGCTGATGACACAACGCTCTATAACAGACACAACAGGAAAACAAATGAACACATATCTAAAGAAATGGCAGAAACACTAGAGAATGACCTCTAATCTGTAGTGGAATGGGGACAAAAATGGATGGTCTCCTTCAATGCTGCCAAGGCTAAACTTGTTTCCTTCAATAATTACAAGAAACCTTCTCTACCACCTCTCAATGTAATTGTTCCAACTCATATTTCCTGTGAACGTTAGGACAAGGAGTTTAAAAAATGTACTTTCAGATAAAGAGTCTTTGGCCATTGCTATTGCAATGGCCAAAGACTCTTTATCTGAAAGTACATTTTTTAAACTCCTTGTCCTAACGTTCACAGGAAATATGAGTTGGAACAATTACATTGAGAGTATTGCCAGGACCACTGCAAAGAAGTTAGGGTCTTTCTACCGTGCTAGAAAGCTATTAACGCCCGAAAGTATCCTGTACCTCTATAAGGCCACCATTCGCCCATGTTTGGAGTATTGTTGTCATATTTGGGCTGGTGCATCTGCTACTAGTCTCTCGCTCCTGAAAAAGGTTCAAAAGAGAGCCGCCAACCTGATAGGTCCTGAACTAATATCTAAGCTTCAGCCTCTGTCTCATCGACGAAATGTTGCATCCCTCTGCTTGTTCTACAAATACTTTAACGGTGAATGCTCTGACGTACTGCAAGCACTTGTACGACCTCGACATAAATACCTCCGACGCACCCAACAAGCAGCTAAATCCCACCCTTTCACAGTAGAGATCCCTAGATGTAAGAGAGCCTTCTACTCCAGTAGTTTCTTCCCCAGAACCGCTAGACTTTGGAATTCCCTTCCGGGACCCTGCTTCCCCAACTGTATTGACATGCAGAAGTTCAAGTGTAACATGAACCGACATCTTGTTGCCCAACCCCCTACATAGTACTCCTGTAGCTTATGTCCCTGATAGTAGCCCCTACATCAAAGTGGCGATGTGCCTTGTTTGGGGTGAAAATGTAATTTTTAAAAAAGTTAGAAATGCCAACTTTTAACAAGACACTTGTGTTTAAATCTCGTCTTCGGGCACTTTCTTGTCTAGCCACAGTAAAAATATGTAATACTGCAAAACAGTCTGTCTGCTGATATCTATATACCAAAATAATTATTGCCCAGTTCAACACATCCAGTAACTTTGAGTGTTTCATGCTAATGGATTTGCATTCGTCTGGGAGAAATGAATTGCAAAAATAGACTAGTATGATGCTTATATATTATTATAACAAGAGGAAGAAATATTAATTCCGTTTCCTACATAAGAGCACTCATTACTTTAAAGACTTACAGGATCAATACCAAAAGAGCTCAGTCACCCTGAGAGTTGAATCTTAGCATATAAAAAAACTGAATGTAAAGAGAATGGTGATATGTAGAAAAATAAATTTTAGAGCACAAAAGGTCTCTCGTTTTAATGGTACAACTCCCGCCTTCATAGCTATACAACATTTTCAGTTAAAAAAATAGGAACCTTTTGGAACGACCCTATTATGATGAAGCCTGCCCTAGACGCCCATGCACAGCCATCGTTCATTACTGGCAAAAGTGCATTGAGAAAGGTAGTGACTATGTAGAAAAACAAATGTTGGGGCATAAACAGTCGATCTTTTTAATGGTACCACTCCCGTGTTCATAGCCCTTCAACTTTTTTGAGTTTAAAAACATAGGAAATATGTAAAAGATTTTACTTTTGGAACGATCTTCATATATATATATATAATGAGTAACCCTGACCCTTTCCACCTTTTGTTATCTGTCTCTCTTTCTTATAAATTTACAGTTGGATGCTGCTGATTTTGTTCGGTTTTTTGAAGCCATATCCTACATCTTCCATTATAATAAACATTCAATCTGCAAAGTCTGACGAAACTATTGGATCGTGAACTCGATCTGGTAGTGGAAACATGTGTAACTAAGGAGACCAAAAACGGTAATATATATATATATATATATATATATATATATATATATATATATATATATATATTATTTTTAAAATATAATTATCCACTGACACGTATTTCGTCGTCCACGACTCATCAGAGTGGCTGAATCTGATGAGTCATGGACAACGAAACACGTGTCAGTGGATAATTATATTTTAAAAATAATATATATATATATATATATATAGATATATATATATATATATATATATATATATATATATATATAAAATTAAATGAAGGGCAAATGGGATTACGAGTAAAAAAAAAATTATGAGTAAATTATACGTTGTAGAATATATACAATTGTATAAAATATAAGTGCAAAATGGGATATGTGGGGAAGTTAAAAGTTAAAATATATCTCCAATGAAGTCCAAAGATTTTACGAATTCTTTCTGTCGACAGAGAGAGGGCCTGCATGAGAGGATAGAGACTGACTCCAAAATCCTCAGGTGATTCGAGGAGTCAGCCCGGTGTAAAATCTTAAACCAGTCCATTTTATATGCATTGGCACATGCTGGATTTTCAGGGAGGTGCTGACCAATAGCAGATTCCAAGGTGAACGAGGGGTGACGAGGCTTACCTAGTCTGATGCTTGCTGGAACATGTTGGTTTATTCTTGTCTGCAAATTTAAACGGGTTCGACCTACATAGACAGCAGCACACTGACAGTTGAATTGATAAATCACATTACTATTTGTGATGTAGGGTAAACCATCCTTCACAACTGAAGGAAATGCAGACTTAACACGATAAACCAAGCGAAGAGCAACAGATGGGAAACAATTTGATACAGACTTGATAACAAGTGTACTCAAACACTGACCTATCCAAGGGATTTTTAAATAATATATATATATATATATATATATATATATATATATATATATATATATATATATATATATATATATATACATAATATTCAAAGCCGAAATAAAATCCCCTTCGTATGGCTATTCTACATTGGCTTATATGAGGATTGGTGCATCTTTCTAAGTGATGTTGCCTTTAATATACAACCAGACTAGATGGAAAATATATTCTGTAGCACAAAATGTCGCTCATTTTATTGTATCACTCCCGTCTCCGTAGCTCTTCAACGTTTAGTTTTTTTTTTTTTTTAGTTTAAAAATAGGCGACCTTAGTTTTGGAACAGCCTTCGAACATTACTTTATATATATATATATATATATATATATATATATATATATATATATATATATATATATATATATTTTATATGTGCATATCCTTATACGGGTGTGTCTGTCTTTGTGGGGGGGGCTGGAGTTGAAGTTGTTTCGATAATGCAATGATAAAATGAGTAACCACAATGATCGTGAAGGGGTGTGGGTGTGGGTTGCAACAATCGACAAAGGTAAGCAACTGAAGAGGAAAGAACGGAACAAAAGGAAAAGAGTCTTTGAATCAATAGCTTCTGTGTAGCTAATCACTTTCAGGTGCCACCCACACTCATTCGCGGCTGAGGGGGACAAGCGGCAGTGAAATCACAAGTAGAACAGCTTGACATCAAAAAATAGATAAATAAAATGGATATAAATAAACAAAACCAACAAAAAAAAAAAACCTTACGTAAGTTAACAGTCGCAATCCTGCATCTTGGATTGCCGTAAGTATATCTGAAAAAAAAAATAAATATCTCCAGATTTCTTTTATTTCTTTCTTTGATCTCAAAGAGGAGTGAAAGATGAGATGATGGATAAATATACGTAGGCTGCTGCAGGAAAACGATGCCGGAGATTTCATGGCTAAAAATACGTGAATGGAACAGAAAAAGAATCGATAATTTTGTCTCATGATGACATGAACTTTGACCCTGATAGAAATAACACGGTGATATGACATCGGAATAGAGTCTATATTTAGTTGTGCCCAACAGATGTATCCATTTATAGAGCTACTTTAGTTATTTTCTTAACTATATATATCTGTAAGTGTACTTGAGAGAGAGAGAGAGAGAGAGAGAGAGAGAGAGAGAGAGAGAGAGAGAGAGAGAGAGAGAGAGAGAACGAATGTATACTAAGTTACAAGACTGTCTGCAGATTCGATTCCACTGTTTGCGACAATATCCATTTAAATTTTCATATTCTTGTTGAATGTCTACTGGAGAGAACTTGAATGCCTATTAGACATCATCCTCGAGTCTCTCTGTACAGTGGTTTGTCAGGACAACCTGGCTAGGGTGTACTTCCTCCTATAAGTAAGCCGTAACTAAATATTCAAGATAACATAATATTCAAAGCTCAAATAAAATCCTCTTCGTAAGGCCACCTTAAACTGGCTTATACAAGGACTGGGGCACCTTCTCTTAGTGATGCTGCCTATTGCAATAATAATAATCTGGATACTCCACCAGAATAGATGAATTCTTACCCTGGAATCCATTAAGACCAATAGACCGTAAGAAAGATATATTATATCGTAGTTAACCTGTACAAAAGTGAGAGGAAAATGAATATTCTTAACTTCTTTACTAAATCAGCGTTTGAGACTTAAATGGAATATTCGAATATCTATGTATCTTATAGAGTGACCAGGAAGGGGGCCCTTGATTTTTAAGGACTTGATAAAAGTTAAACGAGAATATAATTTAAACAGAGCTAATAAACCTGACATAGTGATACGGGACAAGAAGGAGAAAGAAATAATTTTACTGCAAATTAAATTGAAAAAAATATGTACATAATAAAATATTAGGCCGATTTAAGTTATTAGAGAACGACAGATATCCATACAAACATTCACATATATATTTTTACCCTTATAGCTTTTAAGGATTTCAATTTCCTTCCACCAATTGTTATCTTTTTTAACCCAAACAAAAAAATAAAATCTCCAATGTTTTTTTTTCCCCCAAGAAAATACATTTGTCTCTGATGAGTTGTTTAGTGAATTTCCACCATTCAAAAAAACACGTGTAAGACGCACTATATTAAAAAGAAAATAATATAAGTGCGATATAAATACATTTTTGTTTAGAATAATCACTTCTGACATATATGTTCTGAAAGTATAAAATATTAAGAAGTTTGTTTTAATAATTTCTAAATAGAGAAAGTAGGTTTTAATATCAATGCTAGAGCGAGAAAAAAAAACAACTCCACTTTATAGTTATATAGAAGATAGATTATTATATGTATGACCATTAAGTCCAACAGAAAATTAACTGTGATTATATCCATTGTGCTAATCATCCACCCCGACAATTAATGAATCGCGATTTCGCTACTTATGTTGTATTTTAGCCTATTCTTGGGTGTAAAACTATTTTATGCACCCGTGTCTACAGGTAAAGAATTCGTAAGTGATGGGTGATGTATAGAAGGTTGAACTATTTGCAACGCCTCTGACTTAATTGAAAATAGTGTTACAGTTTCACTTGCAGAGCATGCATAAAACATGTATTTCTGTTGTAATTTCCATGGGACTGGTTAGTGTTCGTAGCTAATGCGAGTTCATTTCCGCACTCAAAGATTTTCCTTAAGATTTCATCATTGATGTCCGTTGTGTAGTTTCATTCTTCCCTTTGATTCTAATTTTTCTTTTTTTCTGTTTTTTTTTTTTCAGGACTGTTCCTAGTACTCCTACTATTATTGCCATTATATTGACTTTCTTCTTGTTCCATATTCAGGTTTCTGGCAAGTTTCGTGTATTTGTTTAATTTTTCTGTCTTTTTGAGCTTTAACATGTTGTCTGCTGAGGCGTCAAAATCTACAATTTGGCTAGTTTTTTTCTTCTCATTAATTATTATGACGCCCGCTCTCCTTTCTTGGGAGAGTTTATTTGTTTGTATCTGCAGGATTCAGAGGGTTTTGTAATTTTCGTTTTCCAGTACTGTTTCTGATTTGTGTCTGTATCCTTTATCTGCATGTTAAAAAGGCAGTCGTTTACATAGTTCCCAATGTACTGCTTTCTCCACGCAATCGTGTCTGCCCTTGTATTCTTTTTGGGCGTTTTATCTCTTTGTCCACAGAGTTTACATTTACTGTTTTCCTGGGTTTGATCGATTTTAGCTTTAATGTAGTTAGTTCTAATCGCATTATTTTGTGCAACTGTCAGTAAGAATTCCATATCTCTATCCAAATGTCCTTTTATTAACTATGTCCAAGTGTTTTCGTGGGTCTCTTTTGGCATTCCCACTTATCTTTTCTTGTCTTTTTGTTTCTGGCTTCACTGCTTCTTGTACTGCTTCTTTTTTTTTTCATTTTAATCGAAATAAATTTAATATTAAATTTAGCACAACTGTATTTCACGCGTGAAAACGCATAAGTTTAATGTTCACTGTTAAAATTTCATTCGAATAAAATACTAATTTCTCATTCGAAAAAAATTTAATACCATAAAATAATAATAAATGAAAAAGATAATAATAATAATAATAATAATAAGAAGAAGAAGAAGAAGAAGAAGAAGAAGAAGAAGAAGAAGAAAAAGAAAAAGAAGAAGAACAACAAGTACAAGAACAAGAATTAAGGTAACATTATATATTAATATATACAAATAATATAATGACTAGAAAATCGGGACAAACATAGTAAAATAGGTTAAAAAAAAAAAGTCCTGATTTCTTCCAAACAGCTCAAGTAATGCACTTCCGCTTCCATTTTTACGATATTTACTTTCTGACGACATTCTTTTGGCTTATTTTCATTTTAAAAAATAAATTTTTTCTCGAAATATATAAGACTTCTACCACCTCAGTTATGCCAATCAGCAAGTCCTTATTTATTGATTTATATTTGTGAATATTCTTGAAAAATAAATAGATATAAAAAGTCGTTCGTTTATCTGTTTTTGTTCACACGTCATATCACTTCAAGAAATAAATTCAAACACGGTAGTTTGTACATATATGGTTAAGTGGCAGTTTTAGTACTTTAGAACTGCTTCGAAGCTTCATCGCTCTCTCATTTTTCGACCAAATTTCAAACAATTATTAGAGTTTATAGATCACCTTCTCAGCTATATTGTGAAAAAGAATTTCAATTTTTGTTCAGTAAAACAAATGTTATGATGAATTTACTGGTGTTCAAAATCGTAAAAAAAACCCAAGGAGGTGAGCAGCGTTTTTTATGACTGGTTTCCATAGCAACCACGTTGCTACAGCCACGTTGCTACCAATTCATCGCTCTCGCGAAAAGAGAAATAACAAGTAAAACAGAGAGAATGAAAGAATGAAAGGGAGATAATGGGGGGATTTTATTGAAAGCAGACGAGTGTCGTAAATTGTTATTACATATGTGTATGTTATGTTTATGGGGGTAAAAATAAGACTAAAATTAAACAAAGAACAAGTGAATTTACTGGAAGCCTGGAAAAAATCATGGATTACAATAGAAAAATGTGAGCAGGAAAAGTAATATGATTAAACTTAAACATGGAAAAGTAAAGGACTAGTAGTTAAAACTGGAAAAGCAAAGGACAAGACATTCTAGTAAAAATATAATAAATTTATAGCTTAAAATATTGCAGCATTAAGAATTTTTGTAAAATTCAATTGACAACATTATATAATCAATTCTATCCTTAAGGGCAAATGTCACATAGCCTACTACACAATTCAGTTCATTACTTTTACAACGAGTCTTCAGTTGTTAAATTCTGATCACTACTCGCTTAGATTTCGTACTTATAAAATTGCCAAAAAGTTGGTATATTGCTACATATATATATATATATATATATATATATATATATATATATATATATATATATATATATATATATGGATATATCTATACTTGTAGCCAAATTGAATATAGAAATGCTCATATATTTGGTTCTATGGGACGAAACTACATTAAAATTTGCAGGCTTTTTGAAGATTATAATGCTATTCTATGGTCAAAATTTTATGACAATTGGTAAAAAGAACCTATATTTTCAAACACATAAAATATGCCTAAATTTGACAACGATTGTATATATAGTGTCCTGGCATGTAGCTTCAGTTTTGCTGCTTCGGTTGTCTCCTCTGTGGCTTGCCAGGTCGCTAATATATATATATATATATATATATATATATATATATATATATATATATATATATATATATATATATATTCATTCAAGCCATGTCTGTAAATATAAAGAATATGGTATTTATTCATAACAGTCATTCAAAAGTGAAAAACCTGATTAAATAGAAACCAATATTTATCCTTGCTCCTATGATTCTTACATCTTTTCAGTAAGCCACGCCATTAGCATCATTCACGCTTGTTTCCTTTAATAATAAGTCTGTTAGAATCCAACACCTTTGTAATGCTTTATTCTTTGTTTGTTTGTTTTTTTATATTTTGATCCATGACCTTTTCTATTGAAGCATAAGATATTATACAGCAGCTCTTTCATACTTTGGTAATCTGAGGAGATATGATATTTTTAATATACTGTTTATAAGTAACTAGCTGAGAGACCCGATGTTACCCGGGGTTGAATGAGTATCAACGAATGTGCTACACTATACATCTATTGTCATTGAAATCAGTGAAATTGTCCATTTTTTAATCAAATCTATTGATTGCCTGATCCAGTGTGGAACCTACTACGGTGCACCAAGTGCAAACTTTACATGTCTCCTGCAGTCACTTATTTCATAATACGGCACAATCACATTGACAAACAGGTTCTCACTAGATCACTGAAGTTAAGTAATGTTGAGCCTGGTCAGTACCACATGGTTGACCATTTGGGAAGGTGAGGCGCTGTATGTACTGCGAGGTAAAATACCAGGTTGGGAAACCAGTGGGGTCCATCCTCCTCTCAATGGTAGATGGGCCTCTCTTAAGCTGTGGTAGGCAACCCATCTAGTGATGGCGTCACAATAAAAAATACCCTTGATAGTCCTGACGAATTCTTTGACGAAAGGAAGAGATTACAGTATTTTGTGAAAGTTTCAGGAAAAGACAAAATTAAAGGTCCTCTTGAATTTTTGAACTTCATACAGAGATACCAACTTGGGGATTCAGCTACGGACAAGATTTGAATTACACTACAAGCTCGTGTAGTGAGTTCAATCTCGGCTACAGCCACATGTTATGTTTACGTTTTTTTTTTTTAGAGAACCTACTATTGATTTTATAAAATTATTTTATATAATGGTCCGAATTAAAGTTTAAAATGCAAAATTCAAGTATTATGAGTCATTATGTTCTAAATACGACACAATCACGTTGACACAGGTTTTCACCAGATTACCGAATTTAAGCAATGTTTTATGAAAGAACCTACTGTTGATTTTATAAGCGGGGGCTTTCTTCTTGTGTGGTGATAAAACTTTGTGAATGCACTTGTGATGTTCGGCTTTATGAGGTGTTAACTTTATTAATAATCGAACTGTTCTTTCTGTAATCACATTTTTACCGAAATTAAGCAACGTTGAGCATGGCCAGTATTAGATGGGCAACCATTTAGGCGTAGTACATATGGTGTATGTACCATTGTGAGTTGTTAAAATCTCACGAGATAACCATGGTTCTACAATTTGGAAAGCCGTAGTCGCCTCTGCTGTTAAAACAGCAGAGCCGCTGATTCTTCTTCTATGTTCTAAATAGAAACAACAATTTCGAATGTTCCCCTGTCTTATGAAAGAACCTACTGTTGATTTTATAATCT
The DNA here is from genome assembly GCF_053919585.1 of Euprymna scolopes. Classification (NCBI taxonomy): domain Eukaryota; kingdom Metazoa; phylum Mollusca; class Cephalopoda; order Sepiida; family Sepiolidae; genus Euprymna; species Euprymna scolopes. The sequence goes on from NC_136491.1 coordinate 95,301,302, forward strand.
GGGCCCTTCTTCTTGTGCGGTGTAAGAACTTTGCAAATGCACTTGTGATGTTCGGCTGTATGAGGCGTTAACTTTATTAATAATCGAACTGTTCCTTCTGTAATCACATTTTCCGATTATGGATGAACTATTTTCGATCTTTATCAGAGGCATTCCGATACAAACCCTATCTAAGAACACTCCCAGACACATAAAGTACATGCGAAATTTCATAAAAATTAGCCAAGCGATTTCGGAATCCATCGGGAACTCTCCCCCCTTCTCTCTCTCTCTCTCTCTCTCCCTCACACACACACAGTGCCTTTTATATATAAGTAGTAATTAAGGCTTCTTTGCTTGTTATTTTTACTTCAGTGCATTAAGCGATATTCTGTAGAACATATGAATCTAGTTTCTATTGAAATTAATCAATGCTCAGTTATCTGCCCAGTCGGGTTGGAACTACATAGATTGAGATCAGAAACTAGAGAGTTAGCATATAATGTATAGCATCGTCAGTTTCAAAACAAACCTTATTTTTCTCCTTGGTTTGCATCTGTTTGTGCTATTGCCATTTCCCATCATAATAATTACTTTAACAAGAACTATCGTCGGGATGGTTCTGAGGCTTTTAGACAATCTTACAGTAAAGCTAGCAATGTCTACAAAAGGGAAATTCCTGAAGTTAAATCTAGCTATTCACAAAGGATTCGTGATTATTTTGCATGATTGTTAGAGAATCTATAATATTGTTATTAATAGTGACAAGTCTGCTATTCCTCCTCTTTTTAATTGTCTCATTTCATCTTTTAAGTATAAGGTTGATCTTTTTGCTCGTCTTTTTACTGGCTATCAATGATTCTGGTGCTCTTCTTTTGGGATTTTCTTTCAAAAACTGATCAGACTCATGATTCTGTACTTACCATCCAAAGATGGCTGCTAGAATTGTTGCTGGTCTTGATCAGTCTAAAGCTTCTGGTCTTGATTTGATCCCTGTTGTTGTTCTCAAATGTTGTGCTCCTGAACTTTCTTCTATTCTCTCAAAATTATTCAATCTCTGTTTGTCTCAGTCATATTTCCTGTCTTGTTATAAAGAGCTCTCTGTTGGTTCTGTGATTAAAAAATGCCATGATCGATTTGGCTCAACTAAATATCGTCCCGTTAGTCTTTTATTTGTTATTAGCAAAGTTTTTGAGAGGTTGGTCAACAGCAAGCTTATTTATTTTCTGGAAAGTTTGAACATCTTTATTGATGCTCAGTACGGCTTTTGTGGTGTTCGTTCGACAGCTGATCTATTAACTGTTGTAACTGAACAGATCTGTCGGGGTTTATGTATAGTTCAAGAGAGATAGGATCATTGTGCTTGACATTTCGAAGATGTTTGACAGGATGTGACATTTTGGTCTTCTACATGAACTTATGGTATTGGTGATAAACCCCTTGGAATTATTAAATTTTTTCTTTCTGATCAAAGCTTGCAAGTAATTCTGGATAGTGTATCTTCATTTTATTTTCCTATCAATGTCGATGTTTCTCAGGGCTCAATTCTAGGTCCACCACTGTTTCTTCTCTATAAAAATGAATATATATTATAAATTTTGTTCAGAAAATTAACATTTATGATGATGACACCAACCTATATTTTGGTATTGTTTTTTGCTCATCTTTCTCGGACCAGTTTAAATATGTAGCTGATCTGGGTTCAGTTAATGATTGCAGTAATAAATGGCTTGCTTCGTTTAATCCTGTTAAGACTCATCTATTGTCTTTCAATTGTAGGCGTGTCCCTTTTCTTCCAGAGATTCTTATGGATGGCTCTGCTCTCGGTGAGAAATCAACTTTAAAACTTTTTGGTCTTTCTTTCTCATCAAATATTGCAGTTCATATATTAAATCCATTGCTCTTTCTGCTTCTTGTAAAATAGGTTCTCTCTATTGCTCTAAACACTTTCTCATACCTGAGGATATTCTCTAGCTCTAAAAATATACTATCAAACCATGTATGGAGTACTGTCATCTTATTTGGGCTGGTAAATCTTTGTCCCATTTAAGGGTTCTTTATAAATTGCAGAAACATATCTGTAATTTGATTTACTTCACCCTTTCTTCTTCACTGCAACCTTTCTACCACAGACGTGATGTTGCTAGACTCAGTCTTTTCTATAAATACTATTATGACATGTGTTATTCAGATTAGTCTGATCTATTCCCCACTGCTTTTGTTCCAGCTTGTTTGATTTGTTGGTCTTGTGGTGTCTATCAGTTAGCTGTTTGGATATCTCATTGTAAGGTCAACAGGCATCTCTTGTTTTTGCACTAATCATCTTGCATTCTTGTTAGCTCCTTACATCAAGTGGCTTCATGCTAGCAACGCTAATAGCTCGGGTAATGAAAATGTGCAGCAAGATCACAATATTAGCGACGGAATCCCCAAAGTGGTATCTCTGTATGAAGTTCAAAAATTCAAGAGGACCATTAATTTTGTCTTTTCCTGAAGCTTTCACAAAATACTGTAATCTCTTCCTTTCGTCAAAGAATTCCTCTTTTTTTGTATCAACTTCAATCTGACAATCACAATTATCACCAAGCAGATTTGAAGTGTAAAAAAGGCGTATTTACTTACAAGATAGTGAACTTGTTGAAATCTGAAAGATTTTGCTTCAGTCAACCTGTTTATGACAGGTAGCATTTCCCGTCTCAACTCAGTAGCAAACCCCAGCGCTGCATCAGTCAATCGTTCACAATCCATTCGTTTCTTTTTGCGGACACGATGCTCCATGCTTATCCCCATTTCAGAGTAGAGTTTTTTTTTACTCGTCTATTGCAGTGTCCACCATCTTTTCTCTATTCTGAAGAAGGCAATCTCCCAACGCTGTAAGCCTGACAGAACTTTGTTGTAGAGCCAGCCCTTTCGTTTGTAAGGTATTTCTGGGAATCATTGATGTCTGGAAGAATAGTTTTCCAAAGGCTCAGAAATAAAAGAAACGAAAACGACAGTACCGAGTTGAGAATTAAAGATACATCTGATCTTGTAATTGCAGTTTCTCCTCCTTTCGTGAGCTGTTCCAGGGCAATGATAACTTCCAATAATGTTTTTATCACAACATTTACAACGTCTGCTCGACTACTCCATCTAGTTTCCACAGTCTACTTGATACTTAGACAAGTCAACTGAATCAAGACGTCCCGGCGATGTGCAGATGCAGAAAAGAATGAGAATAACGGGTTCAGTGTGCCAAAAAATGTAACAGAGTCAACAGCTACAGAAGCTGCACATACACAAGCTAGATTTACTGCATGGTTTGTGCATGACACAAATAGAGCTTTCAGGTTGATTTCGGAGATACGTTTCTCCACACCCGATCGGTAGCCTGCCACAACAGCGGCAGTGTCAAATGCCTGGCCAGTACAGTCACCAATCTGAATACCATCATTCTCCAGTTTCTCAAAATCAATTCAGAAATTTCCTCTGCGCTTTTACCCTTTGTCTCAATAAAGCAGAGAAGCGATTCCTCCACACTCACTTCATTTACGTCAATTTTTACGTAGTGCAACACCTCACTCATCTGATCTTTGTGAGATACACCAAGAGTGCTATCAAAAATTATGCAAAAATACTTGTTTTCTTTGATCTGATCGATGATTTTCTTTCTCACCTGCTTTGCCAAAATGCTCACAAATTCATTTTGAATTATTGGTGACAGATAAGAAGTAGCGATTTTCTTTCTCAGGTTAACTTTCACCAAATGTTCATGGAGCACAGGGTCATATAAATTTATCAATTTATCAATTCTAAAACATTTCCTTTGTTTTCTTGACCTCTTTCATCATGGATGTCTTCCCGGTGAGAAACCTGATGATGTCGAGCAATCCAGCTAAGATTTCCATCCACTTCTTAGTTCCTTTCTCAATAAGATTTTGTTCTACTTTGTCAATTACCTTTCCTTCAGCAGTCGCATCTCAAGCTCCTTCCAGTCGAAGACCGCCTGAGCATGAGATGTGCTAGCTTCGTGTTCATATAGTTTTGGATTTAATTTCCACCAATTCATAAAACCTACATTAGCAGAAAAATTCGATATTCCAGTTGAAACTGTCTGCAATAAAAGCAAAAAAAGGCTTTTCTAGAAGGAGACTACACCATCTATGTTCGCAAACTTTTCTCATCCTTCCGCAAAACCCGATAGAACCAGTTTTTTGTTAGCTTTCTAACGTCGCCTTTTGTTTTAGTTCCTGGTCGCACTACTTCCTTGAATTCATGATCGAGATCATGCCGGACAAGCATAGCGCGAATTTCATGGTTAATAGCAACAGGCTATAGAACAACATCTGTAAAATCGATTGCAGCGTATGTTTTCGCGCCAACTAGTGATTATCTTTCCAATTCTTCAACTTCACACGCGTCAGCATCATTGACAGTTTTTGATGCATCAATGCGGTCAATGTCGACTTATGAAGTAAGAATATTAACGTTAGCAATATCAACTTTATCTTCAGTTTCAGCATGAGTTTTGCCTTTCGTTTCCGCCATTTCGGCCGTATGCGTTTTTCGATGAATTTCAACAGCGCGCCTTTATTTTTTATTTTATTTTTTTAATTTTTTTCTTCCTTTTTTTTTGTTTTGTTTTTACTCTCCTTCATTCTCTTCATTAGGCTACCTTCTTTGAAAATTCACGCATTCTGAAAAAAATAAAAATCCTATTTTAAAAAATAGCACGGTATTTCTCTGCATGAGCATCTTCTTGTGTTGTTTCGTACTAGTACCACAAAATGTGAGATATCCCCCCCCCCACAAAAAAAACTCATTTTTCTGAGATTCTTATCCCTATATATATATATATATATATATATATATATATATATATATATATATATATATAGAGAGAGAGAGAGAGAGAGAGAGAGAGAGAGAGAGAGAAAGATAGGGGGGAGAGGGAGAGGGAGAGACCCATCACTACCCCCCCAAAGAAACGTGGGGAAGGAATCTTTCATTTTATTTTCTATTTTAAACGTTATATATTTATTTTTGACCACTTTTCCATTCTGTTGAGTATTTTATTTTCTGTGTTTGTGCGATTCAGTCTTCAAAAATGTGCACGAAAACAAATTTGAAACCAAGCTCCTTACTCCTTCCTCACGAAGCAAAAGTGGGGGGCATTTTTTCGCCATCTTGAATTCTTACGACTCGTAAAACGTAAACATTTGAAATGAAATAAAGAGCGTATAAAACTACTTTAAAACACCAATAAATGATTTAGGTAGGTTGCAAATTAACTTTTATAGCCAATGGTAACATCTATTTGTTGTATATTTTATTTTCTTACCACTTTTTCGAATTTCTATGCATTGTAAAACAAACCCCCAAAAAATAATTAAAATAATAATTAAATACTTTTCAAAGTATTTCCTTATTTAACAAAATATAGAAAAATATAAGCAATTGGCAACCTTGACTAAAGTCGTACGCAAGATGGCGGCCGCGAATGGGTGTAAAAAATGGAATGGAACGCAATTTTAGCGAAACGAAATTAGCGAGTCAACTTTACAGCCTAGCAAGAAAGAAAAACAACAACTCGACTGCTGATAACAACAACTAATAACAAAGGTGTTTTGATTATTAATTACTCTGTACTTGTTATGAATATGTTAATGAAATGAAATAGCTAAGAAATGTTTTTGTTTCAATTGGACTGTAGTTTCACATAACATTTTAATAAAGAAAAGATACCGTAAAAATAGAATTTCATCGTCCTTTCTCTGCATAATTACTAGAATAAAGCAATGGAATGAAAAAAAAAAACTAAGAAACATATACAATCTCAAATGAATCAAAAACATTAAAAATCACTTTTTAATTTAATTGAATTTCAGAAAATTAGACACCGGAGAATTCATGTTGGCAAGGTATAAAAACCAAGCTTCTATCTTTACATCATCAACGCATCAATTGAAGTGAATGGCTCTCGTCTTGGGGAGGCTCTATGTTTTGACAAGCTTCTGGGCTTCACCTTTATTCCTGATCTGAAATGGAACACCTACATCAAATTTGTTGCCAAAGTCGCTGGAAAAATGGTGGGATCCTTCTACCGCGCCAGTAGATATCTCATTCCTGATGTAATTCTCTACCTATATAAAAGCCAAGTACGTCCAAGGATGGAGTATTATTGCCACATCTGGGCAGGAGCTACCAGGAAACCTTATCTTAGATTCCATGAACAAAGCTTCTTTCTTAGAACTGCACACCTGTGGAACTCTCTTCCGTTTGCCTGCTTCTCAGCTGATTACAATATGGTCGTCTTCAAGTCCAATGTAAACAAGTTTTTGATGAGCCGTTCCCCTTAAGTAATCTGTAGCGACACGCCAGAGACATTGAAGTGGCTGGATAAGGAGTGTTCCAGTTGCGCGTACATCTGTTATATACATCCACGCAAATATTCCACCATAAATAGCAAAACTTGGTAATTGTCGCGGACGGTGTTGAAAGCCCCCACGTGACAAAGGTGTTGGCTTTTCGTCGGAAAAAATGCACATTTTTTGTAAATAATTTTCTGACTGTCTCCAGACTGATCGAGGCCGTTAAAAACTCACCACGCGCCAAAAATAGGCAGCCAAACCTAGCTCATCAAAAACAAACATTGACTCCACCCTTATGACGTTAAACTCGTGCGCACTCGTCATTTACTTCCCCACGTGGAAATGGATTTTACGCTTATCTGATATTTATGCTGAAGTAAGCCATTGAATTCTGATCGTTTTAATTTAATTTAAAAGAACATTACTTTGCCAGTCGAGACGAGTCAGATCTTCGTTTCAGTGCAAACCAGCGCCACAACCGCTTGCTCCGTCGAGGTTTTACGTAAAACAATCACCATAACTTTGCGCACATCATACATCTAAATTCTCAATATGGAAGTACCAGATCAACGAGAATTTATCTTTGCCATTTTGGTTAAAAAAGAAGGGACCAGACAATCGGAACGAAAAGAAAAACGAAGAAACCGATCTTTCTTTTCCAACCATCATCTAATACGACGTTAGTAAATCAATCACACGTACCCATGGACTTTTTTACGAAATAACGACCCGGTCTCTTAAAATTACCGATTTTTGAGAATAATCGTTCAAATATCGAAAATTAAACAGCTTGATTTTCCTACGAATCAAACTCCAACGACAGTCAATTTGCACCAAAAACATGGACCCCTCACGGATAAACATTACTGTAGCCAGCACGTTGAACGAACCGCCAAGCAACAGAATTCTACCTGCATCATTACCAGTGGCCATTATCAATGCCTATTTCACGCAATATTTTCTATGGAACTCGCGGCACAATGACGACAATTACTCTCGCGCCTGCCCACGGCCTCTTCGAGACAACAGGCTAATCAGAGATACCGCCATTTTTCGCACGTGCGGAAATTAATCGCGCCCTCCGGGCCAACCACGCGTGACACTTCAGAACGAGCTCATCACCAGCACCTCGGATTCTTAGACAATCCCGATACGTTTTCACGCATGCATAAGCACAAGTACATCGCATTTTTTCAGCAATGCTGATACACCACACGCATGCATATACGATGCCATTCAAACCATCGATACCACCGATCTCTAACAGATCGCAGCCGAACCAAGGAATGACGACATTCTGACTTTGCTCAACTCAATGGTATACTCTCAGATACAAGCATCCAATGTACCTCGCTACTCACGCAGCTCACTTCCTTCAAAATTGCACCAATTATCTCACCAGGTAACCGCAACACAAGTTGGTGACGTCACTATTCTTTTCGACTGCCATCAACCAAGTTATACCCTTGAGACTGACAATACAGTGCAACGACTTTCAACAGATACGGCATAAAAATAAGACGTCCACACCAAATCGCTACCTATACACAGTAAAATTTTATTCCTCTTTATCGACATTCTGTCTAGTAGGGGCCTACTTGTAGCGACACGTCACAAACATCAAAAAGTGGCTGGACAAAGAGTGTTCCAGTTGCGCGTACATCTGTTATCTACTCACACAGATATTCCACCATAAATAGCAAAACTTGGTAATTGTCGCGGACGGTGTTGAAAGCACCCCACGTTACAATCGGTGCTAAAAAAAACCCCCGCATTTTTGTAAATAATTTTCTGACTGTCTCCAGGAGCCGGTCGAGGCCGTTATAAACTCACCACGCGCCAAAAATAGGCAGCCGAACCCAGCCCAGCATACTGCAAACAAACAACATTGACTTCGTCCTTGTGACGTTAAACTCGTGCGTGCGCACCTGTCATTTAATTCTTTACGTGGAAATGGATTTCTACCCTTATCTGATGTTTTTGCTGAAGTAAGCAATTGAATTCTGATCGTTTTAATTTCATTTAAAAGAACATTACTACGCCAGTCGAGTCGACTCAGATCTTCCTTTTAGTACAGACCAGCAGTCAGCACCACAACCGCTCCGCTCGCTCCGTCTCGTGACGTTAAACCAATAATATGATTTTGCGCGCCATGCCCCTAAAGTAGGCACCGCCAAAAATGGCCGCAAAATCAAGTTGTTGTTGTTTTTTAAAACTAAATTACATTTATTAAAATCCATTATTTCTGAGTAACTTTTTTTTTCCAGAAAGATAAAACCCTGAATTTTATCATATAGAAAACAGAATAATGTAAAACTTTTTCTACTATTTTTAATTCAATTTTAAATGTTAAATTTTCCCAAAAAGTTAACAATTGTTATTTTTTGTCTTGCACAAAAAACGTACTTAAATATTTAAAAAAAAAAGGGTTTTTGAAATAATTTATTTATTCATTTATTGTCTAACTAAGATTTAGGATGATTTTCTAAGAGAATATGCAAAAATATTATAATATAAGTACCTGAATTTCAAATAATTCCACTTATTCATATATGTAACCAGATATTTCGCGTCGCCGAAGAGTTCAGATCGACTCTGTTTACGTTTTCTTTCGATGAGACGAAAACTATGGGAGACTAAACAGGCCAAAAAAACTTATTTTTCAGTGACGAAAATTTCAATGTATTATTAAGCTGAGGCTGGCCAGTACCAGATGGGTGACCATTTGTATGAGTTTGGTTTTTAATGTGTATGTGTGTGGGGGCCAGGCTCCCCAAAATGGGGGGAGGGGGCAATTTAAAGCAGAATAAAAAAAAATTATTTCAGCGCTTTTGGTCCACCGTAGTCGAAAGGCGGCAAACGTTTTCAAACGAGATCGAAAAAAATGATGCTATTTTTAACACAAAGGGCACAATATTTATCGAATTTTTTTTTTTGTATCGATTATTCAAAGCATGCTCTGTTTAATAATGGTCATGCATTATTCGGCTCGCTAAAATAAAATTGTTAATTTATTTATCAAAAATTTTAAAATGGCTTTTTTGGTATAAATATAAAAATTTTTTTTTTTGTTTTGCTTAACTTAAATTAATTATTTTACTTAACATATTCACCGAATTTCACACTTCAAAACTCAAAAGCGGGATAATTAAACACAATCGAAGTTCTGATATTCAGACGTCAAAATAAGGTATGCAAACAATTTTTTTTTTTTTTTTTTTTTAATCTATAATTCTGTCCCTTACAACAACACAATATGTTTTGTTCAGTTTCAGATGATTATTTTAAGCATATTTGTTCCCACTTCAAAACAAGGGGGGGTTTTGTAAGCAAAAAAAAATATATATATAAATATCGTTTATGAAAAATAAGTACACTGTTATAAAGTTCATTCTTCTCCTAATAATCGCTGAAAATTTCGTATTGATCGGATAATTACCTGATTTTTGGTAGATTTTTAAAAAGACGGTCCGTCAAAAAGTACTGACCTGCCCCCCCCCCCAGTTTTGGCGGTGCCTACCCTAAAGCTTATAAATCTCCCTAGATTAATTATCGAAAGAACAATATATATAACTTTGTGTTGCATCAGATATATTCATTGAACTGATTAAAACAAGTTTTATTTTCTTTTTCGTAACAAAGAAACATTTTGCTACAAAAAGACATTCTGCTTCCAGACAGAGAAAGATTTCTCTCTCCTGCTTTACTATATGTTTTAATTCAAATCCTATCAGATTCTTTAAAAATATGTATATAAAGTTCTAGCGACTATACGCCAAGTTACAAACATAGGATTTATAACAGAACACTTCTATCAAGAACATTTTTTTCATTCTCAAAAACATCGGACGATTTATTCATTTATTATTTTTTGCTCGTGCGTTGAATCAACACACGCACACATAACAAAGTACGTCAACAATAAAAAATAAAATTTATTATTTCTTGCTGTGTTAAATAAACCCATATTATAAACTTTTTGAAACCTTTTTGATGTTTTTGTTTACGTCAAGGAACTAGAAAAAAAAACGTTATCACGGTCACCATCTTAATACTCATTATTACTCTCTAAATGATCTGGTCCCTCATCGTAATAAATCCAATTTACCAAACTTACACTACCAACGAGTACCACGATATTGTCCCATTGACTACTGTACACGCTTTAACCCTTATCATCGAGTGGCGTCTGTGCCTTTATAAGTGGTGGCTCCGATGTAAAAAAAAAAAAAGCATCTATGGAATAAATGTCGATTAAAGATAGATTTTAAGACCATTCTTGAAGAGAATGTTGTTTTTAATAGAATTCAATGCCTCTCGCAAAAATATACATATTTTTTTAAATATTTACTCTTGCTTGAAAGCAAATAAGTCGATTTTTCTAAGTCAGGCGTATTTGTTGTATTATCTTTTACAATTATTATATTAATACAAAAAGTGATAAATTAAAATCCTATTACCAAATTTAATTCATCATAATACATTTCGGTTTATTCATAAATACGTCAACGATTATAAAATTTTGTAAACAGTTCGAAAAAAAAAATAAGTTACTCCGTGACTGCTCGAAACGTCAAAGGAATTCGGCAGTATTTAAACTATCGAATAGAAAGACACTCAAATAGTATTTGAGGTGTAACGTGTAGTTCCCATTTAAAATTATATCCCCCAGATAGGATGATCCTAAAATCTGTTTTCAGTTGATTTTTATTCCGTAGTTGCTTAATATTTCTACAATTCCCAAATTTCGTAATTTTCTATTCTAAAAATGTTCAGTGTCTTTTAATTTCCCGTTGCATCATTTAATTACCGATGTTTGAAAATATTTTTCTTGACAAAAATATTTTGACTAATTTTTCAACAGTTTTCGGAACATATAAATCAACTGTTTTCTTGGAAAAAGTTATTTAGAGAATTTATGCGATTTTTTATTATTTTTTTATTTTTTGTTTTACAAGTAAAATAAATTTACATCGTATTTTGATGTTATAATCATTTTAGTTTTAGTGAGAATTTAAAAACAATAAATATTTCTGATTAGTACCAATAATTAAAAATTAAGTTTAAAATTTAAAAGAATCGGTTTTGGAATCGGAAAATAGGGACACATTTTTGCCGATTCCAATTTTTTTACAACCCTAAAGACTCATTTTGTTATAAATTTTCAGATTTTTTGTTAGCTTTTATTTATTTTTTATTTATGTTTTCTATTTTCTATTTTTTTACCCTCTCAAAATGCCGCCCCCTGGCACGTGCCGCCTGGGGTAGACCGCCGCCCTCATCTTTCCCCTTGCTACCCCACTGGACCCGTTAACCGGCGTTGCCTGGTGGAAGCATGTCCCTCCCCTTCGTTAGAAATTAAACTACGGTTGCTGTTGGTAGCCAACCCCCAACCTCCTCACGTTAAGAAAGGCTTTCAGAATAGACACTCAAACCTCCTTATCTTAAAAACAGCTTTCGGAATAGACACCCCCCAACCTCCCCATGTTAAGAACGGCTTTTGGAATAGACACCCCAACCTCGCAAAGTTAAGAATGACTTTCAGAATAGACCCCCCCCCCCATTTTTTGAGGAGGGGTTGGCAAAATATTTGCCCTAAATTTAACCTTTATATTCGTTGTCAGCATACCCACCCGTAAATACTATAAACCAAAAAATAATTGGGCGGGGGCAGTGTCAGTTAGAGATAAGTAGATTTGTTTATCGCGCGTGCATATAAATCTGGCGGCCATTGAATTACAGTGCATAATACAGGTTTTTATATCTCGAAAACTACTTGTCTCTGCCAAATTTAAATGTGATTGTCTTATTCAGCGTAGTAGAAAACCCATAAGTGTTGTCATTTTAAAGAAAATTGTGGAAGTTGAGTTAACGTGAAAATTTACCTAAAAAATAACAAAAACAAATGGCTGTGCAGTGTTGATAATGAGTTCAGAAAAGAGAATTAAACAAAATACTCCATAGAGAGTATAATTTGTAAGAAAATAAATATATAACAAATAGCCAGTGTAATTTAGTTTAAAACCTGTTTGCATAAAATATTGGGATGTTAATTTATTTATAAGCAAGTAACATGATTGAAGACTAGGCAATCGTTGGAAAATATATAAGTAATTAAAATCGTCCACAATAATAATAAATGAAAGAAAAAAAGAAAAATATAATAAAATATATTAAAAATCCCCCCAAACAAACCCAAGTAAAACAAAACAAAAAAATAGTATCAAGTAAGCTTGAAAAGCCGCTTAAAAATTGAAAAATAAATAATGGTACTTGTAAATGTTTTCTTTTTTCAAGGGTTTCTTTGGGGGATAGTGGCGTGTTGGCACTTTATGCATAGATAAGTGTAAGGTTAACAGTATTTAATTTTCTATTTATGAGCGGTTATTATGTTGGTATTTGTTTTTTTTAGCAGGATTGCCTCATGTAGAGAGCGACACCATATTGGAAAAGTTCTGGGACATTCATTTATGCATAAAGAAGTGGATTCAAGAATAATGGACTTGTCAGGTCTCAGCCAATCAGAATGGGCGGATTTTGAGAAAGGAGAACTTATTTTTGAATTGATAAATGGAAAGATTATGTTATGTGTATGTAGCTAATAACCAGTTATGATGGGTGCAATAAAAGTAGCATAGGAAAATGTAGAATTAGTCCCGGTGTCAACTGGTAGCAGTGAGAGGACTAAATATTTATAGCGAAACATAGGGCCTCGTTCCTCTATAGATGTTGCGATTGTGATGATATTGCTCCTATGTTGCAATGTAGTATTTTATTATGATGACATAATGTGTCTAAAATTGTGTTTGAAAATTACATAAGATAGTAGCTAATAGCCTAGACAAAATTAATTAGTATGCGGTATCTGTTATTGCAAACATGCGATACTTTGATCTAGAGGGGAACTTTTGCAATCAAAATATTATATAGGAGATATATGCACCAGAATAGCCATCTCAAGACGGGTATAAGCTAAGCAGCAAAGACTAAAGAATTAGTTTTGAACTTTAACAATTTTCTTTATTTATGGAAGATGGTATATATATATATATATATATATATATATATATATATATATATATATATATATATATATAAGAATAAAAATTACAATAAGTTTACCAAGGTAATCAAAATGGTAAACTTAAAATATATTATAAATATTAAAGAGTTAATATTTACAAGTAAAATAAACTCAGCCAGATGTAAAAGCTCAATAAAACCGAAAAGGAAATAGAGCTTATAATATGAACAAATAATTAATAAAACATGTTAAAAACATCTTGAAAAAGAGTTAAAAACATATTTAATTTTTAAAAAGGAAACACAAGATAAGTGGATAGTCCTTAATCCGCGGAGTTTCGAAGAAATACTCTCCTTCTCACCAGAGGGCAGGAATTAGCAAAATGCAGGATCGGATTTTGCATATAAAAGTATTTAATGAAACTACAAATAAGTCAGAGATCTTACTTGGTTAAAAAAAAAGGTGAGGTAAGGGGAACAGGAGGCAAAAGAAAAATAATAAAAAGATTTCACATGAATGGACTGTCCGGTCTTATCTTGTGTTTCCTTTTTAAAAATTAAATGTTTTTAACTCTTTTTCAAGATGTCTTTTAACATGTTTTATTAATCATTTGTTCCTATATATATATATATATATATATATATATATATATATATATATATATATATATATATATATATGTGTGTGTGTGTGTGTGTGTCTGTGTCTGTGTCTGTGTGTGGACACTTGTAGAATATCATTCTCAGAAAGGATATGAGCCATAAATATTTTTTTAATTAATAGTTTCAAATTTTTAAGTTTTTTTTTTCTTTCTTTGATGGGGATGTAGTATGGTTTCGGTGACATTCCCCTAATTGGTATACTTTTGGAAAAAAAATAATATGCCCATGTTGCATAACCTAGTTCCTAGAATACCTGTTCCATAATTTACAATGGTAAATTCAATAGCTTAATATTTTACAGAATACGTACATATTATTGGCGCTCACGTACTTATGCCAATCTTATAGAAAATGTCTAATTCAGTAAAATTTGATGGCGAGCAATTCTTTTGTGTATTACAATGTTTGAATCGCAATAATAAAGATTACAACAAAAAGAAAAAAATGTTCCCATGTTTGTTACTTACCAAGTTGCAGATTAAAAGAATTTTGGAGGGAGGTGGGGAGGGTTGAGTGTGTACCCTCCCTTAAATGGTAAAGTTTACACAAAATAATGTTACTGACTGGGTTATTAAGAATATGTATTCCAAAATTTATAATGATTGGGCAATAAAATTTTTTTTATATTAATCAATTCATAAAAAATTTGTAAATAACTTTTTAAAGTATATATATATATATATATATATATATATATATATATATATATATATATATATATATATATATATATATATATATATAAAAGAAATAAAAATTACAATAAGTTTACCAAGGTAATCAAAATGGTAAACTTAAAATATATTATGAATATTAAAGAGTTAATATTTACAAGTAAAATAAACTCAGCCAGATGTAAAAGCTCAATAAAACCGAAAAGGAAATAGAGCTTATAATATGAACAAATGATTAATAAAACATGTTAAAAAACATCTTGAAAAAGAGTTAAAAACATATTTAACTTTAAAAAGGAAGCACAAGATAACTGGATAGTCCTTAATCCGCGGAGTTTCGAAGAAATACTCTCCTTCTCATCAGAGGGCAGGAATTAGCAAAATGCGGGATCGGATTTTGCTTGTAAAAGTATTTAATGAAACCACAAGTAAGTCACAGATCTTATTTGGTAAAAAAAAGGGTGAGGTAAGGGGA
The DNA here is from genome assembly GCF_053919585.1 of Euprymna scolopes. Taxonomy (NCBI): domain Eukaryota; kingdom Metazoa; phylum Mollusca; class Cephalopoda; order Sepiida; family Sepiolidae; genus Euprymna; species Euprymna scolopes. The sequence continues at coordinate 95,316,466 of NC_136491.1, forward strand.
ATAGGAGGTAAAAGAAAAAAATAATAAAAAGATTTCACATGAATGGATAGTCCGGTGAAGGGTAAAAAATCCAAGAATGGTAAAATCCAAACACGGTCGAATTAAAAACTTCCAATCCAACAGGTAAGTTCCAAAGGAATCATTAACTGGAAGATGGTCCAAAATGATCCAAAAGGCAGAATTCCTTGGAAAAAATCACAAATGGAATGAGTTCAAAATCATTAAAAGAAAAGTTCAAATGTGCACAGAAAAAGCACTGGAGAGAATATTTAAAACACGTCTGCCAAGGCCGGAAGAATCAAGTAAATTAAATATGTTTTTAACTCTTTTTCAAGATGTTTTTTAACATGTTTTATTAATTATTTGTTCATATATATATATATATATATATATATATATATATATATATATATATATGTGTGTGTGTGTGTGTGTGTGTGTGTGTGTGTGTGGAAATATACTTATTTTCCTTATCATTCAAACACTACTGTGTTTTAATATATGGTCAAGTCGCAGTTTTAGTTACTTAGAACTGGTTTAAAGCTTTACTGCTCACTCAATTTTTCGACCAAATTTCAAACAATTATTACATTTTATAAATCACCTTCATAGCTATATTGTGAAAAAAAAAGTTTCCATTTTCATTCAGTAAAACAAACGTCATGAATGTTTTGGTGTTCAAACTCATAAAAATATGTAAGGAGGTGAGCGACGCATTTTATGACTGGTTTCCATAGCAACCACGTCGCTTCAGCGACTACTGTTGCTACTAATGCAAAAAGAGAAGTAACAAGTGAAACAGACAGAATGAAATGATACAAGGGATATAATTGGGGGTATTTTATTGAAAGCAGACGAATGCCGTACATTATTATTACATATTTGTTTATGGGGGGGGGCAAAAAAAATAAGGTTGAAATTAAACAAAGAACAAGTGAATTTATTGGATGCCTTTAAAAATCATGGATTACAATAGAAAAATGCGAGCATGAGAAATAATATGGTTAAGCTTAAACATGGAAAAGTAAATGACTAGTTGTTAAAGCTGGAAAAGAAAAGGACAAGATATTCTAGTAAAGATATAATAAATTTATAACTTAAAATATTGCAGCATTAAGAATTTTTTTAATTCAATTTTTAACATTATATAATCAATTCTTAATACTGCAATATCTTAAGTTATAAATTTATTGTATCTTTTACTAGAATACCTTGTCCTTTTCTTTTCCAGTTTTTAACAAGTAGTCCTTTACTTTTCCATGTTTAAGCTTAAGCATATTACTTTTCATTCTCGCATTTTCTTTTTTTGTAATAATATATAAATCTTTTCCAAATGGCTTAATGTAAGCATATTATAAAGTATTTATATCTTCCTTTCACATTTTTGGATTTTTATCATTTATTTCTTTTGGATGGAATGGTTTTTACTATTTCTTCTGATGAGCTAAGGGCAAAGTAGATTCACTAGCTGATATAATAATTAAGTGATTGATTTTGCGCTACGAAACAGATACTGTTAAGAAGTGTAAATGTCCACTGAATTAAAGGAATAAATTGTAAGATTGTCAACATCATGAATTTTGGAATATAGATTTTTGTCATTCATTCATTCATTATATATATATATATATATATATATATATATATATATATATATATATATATATACATATATGATAGAACCCTGTACAACTTTTTACATTAAACTCTATATAATGTTCTTTCTTTATGTTAGAATTCGATATATTTCCCCCAACAATATCAATATTTTATTGATTTATTTCGTTCCTGATGAATCCCACGGTAGATGTCGCATCCCCATGATGTTACCTTCTCTACTCTTCTGATGAGAAGTATTAGACTTCGAAATACCTTGGTATATAGAGTTCCCTCTATCCTCCGACTAAATGTTTGTATACCTTTATTAAATAAATGAACAATTCTATATTCACAAATATATAGTATTTGTGTCTTCATTTTCCAATCCTATATATATATATATATATATATATATATATATATATATATATATATATATATATATATATATAGTTAGTTATAAAATATATATGGCGATTAAGCTACACTGAATATTCCGCATAAGCCTGAAGAATCCTAGAGTGGATGAAACGTGGAATATTCAGTATAGCTTAACCACCATATGTATTTTATAACTAACTAATTAGCTCTACCTATGTATTGAGTACTTTTGAAGTAAATACTTAAAGTTTACGCATAAATTTATATTTTCGTATATTAATTTTATGGGAGTAAATGAAGTAGTTATATATATATATATATATATATATATATATATATATATATATATATATATATATATATATATATGTGTGTATATATCCCTCTGAATGTTAATATTTACACAAAAAAAACTGCTACTAATAATAATGTATCCCTGTTACAGTATATTTTAGAATATATATTCTAGAATTAATAATAATCCATTTATTAGTTTAGTTTATTTTATTTAGTTTAGGAGATAACTTTGTACATTTATTACTGATATGTCCCACAAAGGCAATGTATTCGTTTGAAGTAGTCTTTGATAACCATAATCCGAAGTAATATATCCTTAGTGTGAAGCTTTCGGCGTATCTTTCGACGTCTCTTATTTGCGTCTCTATCATGCAGCTCTAACAATTGGTATTTTTGGTTTAACCAGACAATCATAAAGAGGTACGCAGATGTACTCACAAGCATCAGATTAGTTTTAAATTTTTATATGTATTTTAAATGCACTTATATTTTTCCCAACTCAATTGCTTCAAAAAGTCCCATCTAATTCATTGTATTGTAATGCTAATTGCTTGTACGTAATAGCTTGTCTTTCAGCTTTCTAACTTCAGAATCAAGTTATTGTTGGCAAAATCGTTAAAGAAAATCGATACCTTTTTAGGAGGTATGATTGTCTGGAAAGACGCTGTCAATTAGGTGATACAAATAACATTTTGAGACAGGAAGCCTCCAATAACGGAAATAGATAAAAGGGGTAAGTGGCATGAAAGTGGTGTAAATCTTTGTTTTAGAGGTCACTATTGCGATTGGCTGAGGGCCCTTAATAGGACGTTCTTCTGAAATGGGTAACATTTAGACTTGATCATCAAATATGAAAACGAGAAATGGATGTCTAGACTGGATTTCTATTAATATTAACAATTATTCAATTTAGAAGTCTGTGCCCAGCTGTCTGACCAGTTGAACTCAACTAAATAAACTTAGACGGAATCACAGAAAGATGATTTATAAGAAGGCTGGGAGTCTCAGTTATGTATTAGTTGGCTGTTAGTCCATAAGGGCATAATCTATTAGAGATCTCTAATGCCAGTAAGTGTCAATTTTATCTTACAACTATATCTTAACATAAATCCCTATTTACTTTTCCCCCACTAGGACAAAATTAAACACAAAGTTATCTAGCCCCCCTCTCCTCCCCCACCCACAAAATAAGTGTTCTGGATTAGTTGTGTAGTGGGGTAAGGGGACCTATTGGGAGAAATATAACGGGTACATGTAATACAGGGAATCATATTGGGGCACATATATAACGATGGTGATGACAATTCTGATGGGAAGACATTTATAACAGACTGGGATGATTCTTGTTAACACATATAGAGGGGGAGGGGAGATACACTATTGCTGCTGATTGGAAGGACACATAATACTTGGAAAAGTTGTACAAAATTCGTTACATGATGATGATAAAACACATTTACCTTTTCTGTTGTAAGAAATGACGACACAAGACAACAGTTACAAACATAGTTGGTTTCTTTATTCTTCAATCGGCCGATTGGTGATGTCAGGAATTCAAGCTTTTTCGACTACATGGTCTACTCTCCTCCCTTCGATTCTAAGGGGCTCTCCTCTCGATCTCTCCTGATTCTTTCTCACTGACTCTAACTGATTCCTAGGATATAAATAAAAACTATCCGAGTCAAGAAGGATCTCTCCTCCTCTGAAACCACATGACACCAAGAAGAGTACATAATAAAACTGTAGAGTTTCATATCTCTATACATATATATACTAGCTGTATATACCTGATGTTGCCAGGTCGAAAATATACATCATATATATCTGCGATGACTTCATATATGCATATGTCATATATGCATATAACGCTACCACGTGATGTCATAGCATATGACATCATTTGCTATGACGTCATATGCTTATACTATATACGTTTTTTGTGAACAATAAACATATGACGTCATAATATATTACCTAAACACAGGAATACGGCCTTATTATATATATATATATATATATATATATATATATATATATATATATATATATATATATATTAGTGATGTGATGATTCAAAAATTTTTCACGATTCCGATACAATTACCGATTCTGTTCTAAATTCCCGATTCCGATACAATTATCAATTTCAATTCTGATTCTTTTTAAATTCTACATATTTAATAAGAGAGTTGATGCCTTTTAAAAATATTCAAATGACTGCAATGTCTGCATATATTTTTCAAAACGTAAAAATACACTTGGGATGAGAGAATACATTACAAGAGTAGACCTTTCTATGACAACTATGTTTTCCAAATGCTTTCCTTGTAATTGATTGAAAATTGTGAGATAAGATTTGTGTTTATTTTAAAACAAAGCCGATTTGCATTTGTTCGTCGTTCATGCTATCTGAAATTTTCATAAGCAATTAAAAAGAGTCGACGATTAATACGTAAAATAATAAAACATTGAAGGAACAGAATAGTTAACAAAGTCCGTCCTCATATCAAGAAGGAGTTTCTATATACTACTATTTAGAAAACCATTTTTAACATGTTTCAACATGTTTTAACTGTTAACTATTCTCTGCCTTCTCGCTATGAAAGATTGTTCATATCTTAATTATAAAGATTTGATCGGTTACTAGATTGACTTAGTTTACTGTAAAAAGAAAAAATAAATAATAATAATAATAATAATAATAATAATAATAATAATAATGATAATAATGATAATAATAATAATAATAATAATAATAATAATAAGGAGAGATCTTTGATGAACTGTGTGAATGCTTCCTGTGAGTAAATAATAATGCTAATTAGGATAGCTTCCATACATTTATATAAGATATTCCTCTGCACTCCATGTTTCAAATGAACGTGTCTTCTATAGTATCCTGACTGAATGGTTAATTGTCGGTATAGCCCGCTTCATACCCTGGAAAAAATTCTAGCCAAAACTTAACAACCAGCTATAGTTCTCTCCAGAATGTGCAACTGCATTTGCATATATAATTCACTATTTCTACTGCTTTCATCAAAGTATATGTACTGAGACTGAAGCCGCCTTCAGGACTGCCGGCAACCACTGTAAAAGAGTAATAAAGAATACGAGAGAGTTGTATGCTCAGTCCGTCAAGTCCAAAGTAGCAAAGCAGCGGCTTAATTCCTATGAGTTTTGGCGAATAACAAATAGGGTCCTAAATCAAAGTGTGTCCTTTATCGCAACCATCATCAATGGACCTGAGGTACTCTCGTCAGCATCAGAAAAAGCCAAAATCTTTGCCAAGAACTTTGCAGAAAATTCTACCTAATGCAATCAGGGCCGCCTACCCCCCCCACCTTGTACTTCTACACTATGCGACATACAAATAACTGTGCATGATGTTGTCAAGCTTATCAAACATCTCAATCCCAATAAAGCAGTTGGCTCCGATGGCATTCCAATTATAGTGCTCAAAAAGCTTCAACCAGAACTAGTCCCCACTTACAAAGCTGTTTAAATATTACCTTAAGGAGAAATGCTTCCCAAAACTAAACAGCCGTCCAAGATAATGTGCTAAGAATCAACCACGTCAAAGCAAAGATCAATAAAACATAAGAAAACAGTGAACAAGGAAAACGAAACAATAAAACACATAATAAGCGAATGCAGCAAACTAGCCCAAAGAGAATACACGATCAAATGAGGAAGATAGTACACTGGGAATTATGCAAACAACAGCATCTTGAATACCAGACAAATCATACAAGCACAAATCGGCAAAAATACTTGAAAATGAAAATCATAAAATCCTATGGGACATAGACGTACAAACAGATAAGCCTATCCAAGCAAGAAGACCCGATGTCATAATAGTTATGAAGAAGAAAAAGTCCTGCTAAATTGTAAATTTTGCTGTTCCAGCACATCACAGGGTGAAGAAGCAAGGAAAATACACAGAGCTGAAAGGGATATGAAAGACGAAGAAGGTCAAGATAATCCTAATAAAAAAAAAGAATGAGCAAAAATTCAAAAAACTTTGAAAATAGAATGGGAGAAATTGGAATCAGAACAATGACATGGAAGATTCAACAGATAAAAATAATGAAAACGGATGAAATATCAAGGAAAATCCTTGAATGCAGAGACAAATACACATGAACCACAGGCGCTAACTGGACATACAGAAACTGCTATAGAAGAAGAATTGATACCACACCAAATACTCGAAGGAGGTCAATGAGGAAAGAAAGACAGAGAAGAAAAAGCACTAAGCAGATCTGGATGAGTGCAAAGAGGACTGGGACCTTAAGCTTATTGCCACCCAAATTCCAGTCAAGGCCAATTGTCACTACCAACGAGAAATCAATAGTACGCGGCTGGTGTGATAAATTTGCAAATGTTATCAAAAGAGATGGACAATTCTGGAAATCTGGGAAGACTTGTTCTCACTCAGACTTCAAGGAACACAACAGGTTATTCTTAAAGAGAATCGTTGATGTTGACATATGTGAAAACTCCTAATGAATGAATGAATGAATAATAATAATAATAATAATAATAATAATAAATAATAATAATGACAATAAAAACAATAATAATAACAACAACAACAACAATAATAATAATAATAACAATAATAATAATAACAACAACAACAACAACAATAATAATAATAATAATAATAATAATAATAATAACAATAATAATAATAATAATACCAATAATAATAATAATAATAATAATAATAATAATAATAATAATAATAATAACAACAATACAATATTTCAGTCGACCTCTTTTTTGCCCTATATTTTTGGTGCCTTTTAACGTTATCTTGTCTGGGTCATTTTGACATTTGCTTTTCTATTTTATATTTTATTCAATCACCATTCAATCTTTTTTCTTCTTCTTCTTCTTCTTCTTCTTCTTCTTCTTCTTTGCTCATTTTTCTTAATTACACCTTGTCTCAGCAGCCGAGTTTAATGCATATCTGATTTTTCTTTTAATAATATTATTAGAATTCTTTCCTCTTTTCCTTGTACCTATTTGTGAATTATTCCACGGATTTCGGCCTTTTGGATTATTTTGGACCATCTTCCAATTACGCAATTTCCTTAGATTTTACTTGTGCACATGGAAATTTAATTAACTTTTTTGGATTTACATTTTTGGATTTTACCGTCATTGGATACTTTACCTTTCACCGGACTATCCATTCACGTGAAATCACCTTTTTCTTCATCCTATTCCTTCTGCTTCACTTTTTGTTTTTGTTATCAAATAAGATCTTTGACTTACTTGCAGTTTCATCAAATACTTTTGCAAGCAAAATCCGATCCCACATTTTGCTAATTCCTACCCTCTGATGAGAAGGAAAGTATTTCTTTGAAACTCTGCAAATTAAGGACTATCCATTTATTTAGTGTTTCCTTTTGAGATTAAATATGTTTGTATCTCTTTTTCAAAGGGTTTTTAACATGTTTTATTAACTATTTGCTCTTATTATAAGCTCTATCTCCTATTTCGTTTTATCGAGCTTTTATATCTGGTTGAAATTATTTTATAAATATTAATTCTTTAATATTTATAATATACTTTAGTTTTACCATCGTGGATCATTTTGATAAATTTAACTGTAATTTTTTTATTTTATATATATATATATATATATATATATATATATATATATATATATATATATATATATATATATATATATATATATTTAAAAGAGTGTAGCCATCAACAATTGTGTTTTTTTTTTAAAGGTTTTCATCATATTTTTATTTTAAAATATTTTTATAACGCATTTCGAGCTTAGGGTGTGCTCTCTTCAGATGTTTTCGTAAAAAGTTTTCTTTAAAATGGGGGGTTTGAAAAGTTATTTTTACCTCCGTTGATACTAAATGTGTTTTTCAGAGTGATGTGTGGTCTCAGACATTCTGTCTCCAACTGTAAGTGTTCAAAGTGTCCGGTCAAAGTTAGATTCAAAGAGGGCGCCTTTGGTCCATTTGGTGAAGGTTTTTATGGTTTTTTAGGGTTTTTTTTAAAGACTTTCTTTCCCCATGTATAGTACACACTCACACACAATCACACACGCATACATATACATACATGTACATGTACACATGCACACGCACACGTACGCAGGCAAACACACATACACACATGCACATACACAGAAATATATGTAGGAGCATACATATATACATACCCACCTACACACTCACACACGTACTCACACACATCCACCACTAACACGTCAAGGAACTACGAATAAATTTAAGAAAAAGAAAATACCCATCACAACTTATAGACAAAGGGATCCAACTTGCGACAAATATACCAGTAGAAGATTTAAGAACCCCTAAAGAACGAAACAAAGAACAAATCCTAACATACGTCTCCACACACAACACAAACAACCCAGAGCTGTTCACAGAGATAACGAAAAACCTCGCCCTACTTAACCAAAACAGCAAACTAAACAACTTCCTTAAAACAACAAAAATAATAAAAAGCAAACGCCAACCCAAAAACCTAAAACGCATTCTTACCTCATCCAAACTCAATCAAGACGCAACAAAAGGAGTCACAAAATGCAACAAACAACGATGTGGAGTCTGCAACATATTAGAGGGAAACACATTTACGAACCCCATACAAACATTCAAAATTAAAAAAAACCTAGATTGCACCTCAAAAAACGTTATCTATGTAATAAAATGTCCAGCATGCGATAAATCCTACATAGGCGCTACAAAAAACCTTAGTAACAGAGTAGCCCTACACCGATCCAATATCAAAATCGCGGAAAATAGACACCTGCATGTATCACAACATATACACACCTGCAGTGGAGGCAGATTCGAGATAATGCCCATCTTCCAAACTGACAACTACTTCTACTTGCTAACACAAGAAAAAAACTTCATAGCCCCGCCTTAAACATCACTCCATAATTATACACATAAATAGGCAAAACACAAAATACACTTACACGCATGCATACTGGGGTAAATGTGTACCCTTACACATGAAACAAAAGAAACACAATAAAGCACGCGCACACTTTCACGGGTGCGCGCGTCCATACCCAGTACAGTACCATTTCTCTAAACTAAACAAACAATTAGAAATTATACATATGTATGTGTATGTACGCACATGTGTGCATGTATATATGTGTGTGTGTGTGAGTGTATGCATAGGATTGTGTATGTGTGTGTGTGTGTGTATATATATATATATATATATCATCTGTTATCTATGCTACATCTTGTTTGTGTGTGTACGTGCACTTATGTTTGGGTGACCGAATCCATGTATGCATATGTGCTTGGATTGGAAAAGAAAGAAAACTTCAACCAATATATACATAAGATGGGATGTATAAATATGTATGTGCATGTGTGATTGTGGGTGCATGTGTCCATATATATATATGGGTGGATGAATGTATATGCATCTATATGTGTGTGCGTATATATATATATACATATGTATGCATATATATGAGTGGGTAAATGTGTTCGTGTGGATATGGATATACGTGTATGTGTGAGCCCCTGCATATATCTATGTGTGTGCATGTGTGTGTGTGTATCTGTATGTGCCTACATAGTATGTGGATGTTTGTGAGTGTGTATGCACATACATGTATGTATATATATATATATGTGTATGTGCGTGTATGTGTGTGTATATATATCTTCTCCTACCTATTCTCCATCTTACTTGTGTGTGTGTGCGTATACTTATGTCTGAATGATTAAGCGCATATATACATGCGTGTTTTGGTTGGAATAAACAAAAAAAAAATATATATATATATATATAAATATATATATATATATATATATATATAAAATAAAAAATAAAAAAATAAAAATAATTAACCAATATGTGCCTGACGTGTTAGTGGTGCATGTGTGTGAGTACGTGTGTGAGTGTGTAGGTGGGTATGTATATATGTATGCTCCTACAGTTGGAGACAGAATGTCTGAGACCACACATCACTCTGAAAAACACATTTAGTATCAGCGGAGGTAAAAATAACTTTTCAAACCCCCATTTTAAAGAAAACTTTTTACGAAAACATCTGAAGAGAGCACACCCTAAGCTCGAAACGCGTTATAAAAATATTTTAAAATAAAAATATGATGAAAACCTTGGAAACAAACCCACAATTGTTGATGGCTACACTCTTATAAATATACATTTTTTTCTCTCGTTGGAACTACACAACCATCACTTTAAATATATATATATATATATATATATATATATATATATATATATATATATATATATATATATATATAAGTTTCGTGCTTCAATTTTAAATTCTGAAAAAAACAACATATATTCGATTTAAGGTTTTATTGCTTTACAAAGGAATATATTTTTATTTCCTTAATCCATGGATTTTCAACAATGGCTCATCAGAGGAAATAAAATGCAGTTAGCAAAATGTTCAGCTGCAAATGGACGCTATTTTGCTTTTCAGCACAATTATTGAAAATAGTTTTTGAGTGGTTGTGGATAGTTATATGGAGAAAATTATATGAAAAGAGAAACTATGGCCTTTCTATTGAAGTAGATCCTAATAAGAAGACATCTAATTTCTTGGACATATCCCTAAATCTAAATTTGGAAACCTACTCCCCTTACCATAAGCCTAATTTGAACCTTTTCTATGTGCATAAGCAATCGAATCATGCCAGATCTATTATCAACTCTATAGTACCATCAAAAGAATATCAAGCCTATCAGCCGATAAGAAAACATTTAGCCAAGCAGCAACCTTTTACAATAATGACTTACTCAATTCAGGATATACGGATAAGATAGAATACATAGGTAACAAATTGGAAAACAAGAAAAATAAATTAATAATTACGCATAACATGACCCAAAAAAGAAAAACAATAACCCCATCCGTAACTCCTCGAACAGGCATAACCCTAATCCAGAGCACACAAAGTCTAAGACTAAATTCAATAGCAAACAAAACAAAAAGAATAACAATAAATCAAGGCGAAAAAAATCCATATGGTCCAACCCGCCATACAGCTCCAACATTTTTAAAAATAATTGAACAATCTTTTCAACAACCCCATAGATACAGCACTATATTGAATAAAAATTCAATAACAATCTCTTACTCCATTATGCCTAACATAGCACAAACGATAATAACATCAAACAACTCTAAAATAAGAAAATCCCAGGCCCATCCCCCACAGACTCCACCCACACAAAATTGTAATTGCCGAAACAAACAATCTTGCCCCTTAGGAAACGATTGCATCCACAAGGACGTAATCTATTCATATACAGTCACTGAACTCCCAACCACAATAGCAAGTGCAATGGATGGAATATTAAAATATCGTACTCAAAACACATTAACTACTGAACCAACAGCATTAGAGAGCTCCACTAACTCCAACTATGCCAACTCCATAAATAAGACACATGATAACACCCAAGTCACTCAGGATCCCCATCCTGAAAACGATGCGAACCTAATCATCCCGTCCCCCTATATAAGTTCATCCCACACCCATAGTAGAAACTCCGACAGCTTAAACACCATTAATGCAGATGTAAAATCCTACACGTATATCGGCGCAACAACAAATCTAATTAAACTGAGAATTTCCAACCATATAAGCTCCTTTAATAATGAACATCCAAATAGTAATAGTGGCACCTCCCTAACAACTTTGATTAAAGACCTCCAATATAGGAATGTTCCATACTCGCTAAAATGGGATTTATTGAAAAAATCCAATTCATACACCCCTAAATCCAAACTCTGCAACCTTTGCACTTCAGAAGCAGTTGCAATGATAACATATCCTAAAGCCACAATAAACACCAAAAATGAGCTTATTTCGTTATGCAAACACAGGAAAAAATTCAAATATAGCCAGCTCAAAGCCACTTAAGCCACCTTATCTGAACTGGTTTTGGCACACTGCCCCTACATGTATAAGCTTGTGTTCAAGCTTGTATGAGTGTATATGTATGCACACATGAGAGGGTGGATGTTGTATGTGCTGTAGCAATGTTAATATTTACATATGTCTATGTGTTTCTTATACATATGCATGTTTGAGTAAGTATTTGTTTGTACGTGTCTATATATGCTTGGCTGTATATATATATATATGTGTATATATGTGGGTATGTGTTTATATGTATATATAAGTGTATATGCGTGCGTGTATGTATATATATATGTGCTTGTTCTTGTCTCCATTAACTTCATTTCCTTATATATGAGTATGTATATATATGTGTGAGCTTGTAGATATTCGTTTTATGTTGAGTCTATAAACATAGAATTATGCGCTGTAGTGTGTATATATGTATGTATGCACGTGTGTGTGTGTGTGCGTGCATATATATGCGTATGTATGATTGTGTATGTGTGTGTGTACATATATATATGTATATGCATATATATGTGTGTGTGTATATGTACATATATATATGTATTTGCGTGTGTGTATGTATATATATATGTGCGTGTGTTTATGTGAGCATGGATATTTAACAGAGTTACACACTTTAGCCGTATATTGGTACACTCTAACTATCTATATCTCCCTAGACCATAAAAATGTTGTTGGCAATTGGTGAATACACCCATCTCTAAAATAGAATCACTAGATAAACCCAATCATTTGTTGATGTATATGTATTCGTATGTTATGTATCAATGTGTGCACCTTTATCTCTTTCTAGACATAACACTTATGTAGTTGTATATTACATGAGTCGCTTAATATTCTACTTTCTCAAACAGTTATAATATTACCAACCTAAATAAATACCTGTATGAAAGTATATTTGAACCAAGCTAGTATATAGATTGTTTAGGTGAACCTCATAATAATGTATGCATGTGGATATGTTTGGGTGTGGACATGTATGTGTTTATGATCTGTATGTATATATAGGTCCCCTGAGCTATGTTCATGTTCCGTTCATTCTCCTCTAGGATCCTCCGACCACTCCGTCGTATCAGTTAAGATAAAAACGAAATGTAAGAAGCCCCCAGACATACCCCTCCACCGTACTGTATACCAATACTCTATGGCTGACTGGGATAGCTTCCGTACATTCATATCTGATTTACCTCTGCACTCCATGTTTAAAAAGGAAGTGTCCTCTATAGTATCAGATCCGACCGAATGGTTAATTGTAGGCATAGACCAATTCATACAATCTAAAAAATTCCAACAAAAACCTAACAGCCAGCCATGGTTCTCCCCAAAATGTGCTGCTGCTATCGCGCACAGAAATCACTTTTTCCATAGCTACCAACGTAATAGATGCATTGAGACTAAAGCTGCTTTCAGGACTGCCAGCAACCACTGTAAAAGAGTAATAAAAAATGCAAGAGAGCTATATGCCCAGTCTATTAAATCCAAAGTAGCTGATCAGCGGCTTGATTCCCACCAGTTTTGGCAAATAACAAATAGGATCCTGAACAGAAGTGTGCGTTCTATCCCAACCATTATCAATGGACCAGAGGTCATCTCATCAGCGTCAGACAAGGCCAAACTATTTGCAAAGAACTTTGCAGCTAATTTTACCCCATGTGAAGAAGGCCATCAACTCCCCATATTTCCTCCTATAACACAGAACAAGCTAGTTAACATACAAATATCCGGGCATGAGGTCGCCAAGCTAATCAAGAACCTAGATTCCAGTAAAGCAACTGGCCCTGATGGCATCCCAATTATAGTGTTAAAAAAGCTTCAACCAGAACTTGCTCCCATACTTACGAAACAATTTAAGCGCTGCCTTAAGGAGAAGTGCTTTCCGACTCCCTGAAAGACCTCATCAGTTTGCCCTGATTACTGAATCTCTTGACAAAGGCTTTCTTTCTAGGGCAATTGCTCTTGACCTATCAAAGGCCTTCGACAAGGTATGGCATAAGGGTCTACTTTACAAGATTTCCAGCTATGGTATAACTGGAAATGTTTTCTCAATCATTAAATCATTTCTCTCCGATAGGCTCATAAGAGTAGTGGTAGATGGACAAAAATCGGAGGCCTGCAATATAAATGCTGGAGTCCCTCAGGGGTCAATCCTGGGCCCAACTCTCTTCCTGATCTACATCAATGACCTCCCTAAACACATACTTAAATCATTCGTTGACATCTATGCTGATGACACGACCATCTACGGCAACACATCAAAGGCTGTAAATGACAATGTTCTCTCTGATTCTCTCTCCTCTGATCTCGAGCGCGTGGTTCAGTGGGGGAAGATGTAGCTGGTTACCTTTAATGCATCCAAAACCAAACTCCTACCCTTACATCATCAACGCTCTGATCCCAATCTGGCATCAATTGTGATGGATGGCTCTCGTCTGGGTGAGGCCCCGTGTTTTGACAAGCTTCTGGGTTTGACCTTTACTCCTGATCTGAAATGGAACATGTACATCAAGTCTGTTGCCAAGGTCGCTGGAAAGATGGTGGGATCCTTCTACCGCTCCAGAAAATATCTCACTACTGATGCAATTCTCTATCTATATAAAAGCCAAGTACGTCCAAGGATGGAATACTGTTGCCATATCTGGGCAGGAACTGCTAAAAACAGCCTATCCTGCCTTGACAGAGTACAAAATAGACTTCGTGGCTTAGTGGGGGATGCCCTTTTCTCTACCCTGCAACCTCTCTCTCACAGAAGAAACGTTGCGAGCCTATCCTTGTTTTATCGTTATTTCCATGGCAGGTGCTCATCTGAACTCCAATCTCTGGTCCTCCCTTGCCAATCTTTCACGAAAAACACCCGTCTAGCTGAATCCACTGTCAAAAGTTTCCCCCACTTTTTATCTGTGCCTAAATTAAAAACGCGGATTCCATGAACATAGCTTCTTTCTTAGAACTGCACGCCTATGGAACTCTGTTCCTTCTGCCTGCTTCCCATCGGACTACAACTTGGATGTGTTCAAGTCCAATGTTAACAAATTCCTAATGAACCGCCCCCTTAAGTAAACACTTCATCAAATCTCCACACTAACGTAATGTACTTGCAATAACCCTTATCCCTGAGTGGCTTCCGGGCCTTGATAAGTGGTGATCACTGTGTAAAAAAAAAAAAAAGAAAAAAGGTCAGTTGAAAAAAAAATAAAGAAAGAAATAAAACATAAAGGGAAAGAAAGATAAAAAAATAAAATAAAAAAACAAAAATAAATAAATAAAATAAATAAATAAAAATAGATAAATGAATGAATAGAATAAGATAGAATAAATGAAATAAATAAATAATAATGAATAAATAGATAAAAAAAAAAAGCAAGAGTGAAAAGTGAAAGAGATGAAAAGGAAATAAAGAAATAGGGGGACTGACTAAAGATGAAGGTTAGTACCACAATATATAAGCCTTTATACTCCGTTTATATAACCTAAATACTCTGATTTTTTGTCATATGTTATATATTATTGTTATATCGTTATATATCGTATGTATATCTGTGTAACCCTCGAAAGAGTGCTTACTAAATA
>NC_136491.1:95334762-95342262 GCF_053919585.1 Euprymna scolopes
CAACCGTAAAACCCACTTGCGTGTATGTGTGTGTGTGTGTGGGGGGGTGATCTATAGATTTTAGTTTTTCTGGTAGTTTAAAATCAATAAATATTTAATATTTTATTATGACTACCAACTTTTACAACGAACAATTTTAGACAAAATCAAATAACAAAGATAATTAATCTTTCGCATTCGAGGCGAGGGACCTGCCACTTTTTCAACTGTGCCACACAAAAGAAAGTCTATTAGCTAACACAGATCAAGTACACCACGGTGAAGTCCGACTATGGAATGTACCTACTTTGTCTCAAACAAGCCGGGTGGTTCTCCAACCACTGAAAACCCATGAGATGTCTCACAAGTATGATTTTTATCTCAGCCAGGACGATGTCGTCCAACTAGCTAACCTAGCAAGAAAATTAATATTAGAATAGAA
The DNA here is from genome assembly GCF_053919585.1 of Euprymna scolopes. Taxonomy (NCBI): domain Eukaryota; kingdom Metazoa; phylum Mollusca; class Cephalopoda; order Sepiida; family Sepiolidae; genus Euprymna; species Euprymna scolopes. Next base: position 95,335,184 of record NC_136491.1, read on the forward strand.
GACATCAACAAAGATTCTAGTATAAGTCCTAGTACTGAAGAGTTATATGAGAAATGGAGATATTATGAATATGATTGGATACCGCTCCTTCTCAGTTACGATGCTCAAGACCACCATCTCCTGCATGTTACTGTTTCTGTGCAATGTCAATGATGACAAAGACTGGTTCTGTTGCAGCCACGTCTTTCATTTTGTATTATTCCGTCATCAGTTCGCAGGTGTTTTAATTGTAATAATAGAACATTCTCATTCGACAGCTTCATAATTGTTTCTTTGTCGATTCTGTATGTAATTATAGCTTTTATCTTTTTTCCGTACATCTATCTTCTAATCTCTTCCATTATAAAACAATTACCTTTATCGTATTCCTAGCTATTTTTCTAAATTATGTTTTACTTGCTCTGCAATTCCTTTGATTTTTTCATTTTACAATTTCTTGCTTTTTTTTTTACAAGGGAATAACCGTTTATCAAGTCCCAGAGGCCACTCAGGGATAAAAGTTAATGAGTGAAAAGAGTGACAAACGGTACTGGTGGAAATTTAGCAGAAATTGATCATTTATACGGACGGCTAAACAAGAATTTGTCTACATTGGGATTTGAAAACGACCGTGTTGTAGTCAGCTGAGAAGCAAACCTGCGGTATTGTGTTCCACAGGCATCTAGTCCTAGGAAGGAGACTTTGCTCGTGAAAGTTTCGTTTAGTTTTAAGTACAGATAGAGAATAAGGAAGATTGTTGGCAGTGGTTTTACAGGGTGGGGGTGTAGATTGAAGATCCTGGGCTGTATAAAAGCAAACCATTTGAAGAAACGGGGGAGTTCGTTTGAGGAAGGTGAGCCGTTCATACGTACCACGTTGAGGCATGACAGGTCATTTACTTGAGTCAACGCATAAGACCAAAAATAAACAAAGAAGAAAACTTCAAGCAGCCCTCGTTTGCACTCTTACAATCATCCATTTTTACTCTCTACCATGTTAACTCTCTGCCACTTTTACTCTCTACCAATTTTACTCTCTGCTACTTTTACTCTCTGCTACTTTTACACTTTGCTATATTTACTCTCTGTTACTAATACTCTCTGCTACTTTTACTCTCTGCTACTTTTACTCTCTGCTACTTTTACTCTTTGCTATATTTAGCCTTTGTCACTTTTACCCTCTGCTACTTTTACTCTCTGCTACTTTTACTTTCTGCCACTTTTACTCTCTGCCACTTTTACTCTCTGCTACTTTTACTCTCTGCCACTGTACTTTCTGCTACCTTTACTCTCTGCTACTTTTACTTTCTGCTACTTTTACTCTCTGTTACTTTTACTCTTTTCTGCTTTTACTTTCTGCTACTTTTACTCTCTGCCACTTTTACTCCCTGCTACTTTTACTCTCTGCTACTTTTACACTTTGCTACTTTTACTCTCTGCTACTTTTACTCTCTGCTAATTTTACTCTTTTCTTCTTTTACTTTCTGCCACTTTTACTCTCTGCCACTTTTACTCTCTGTTACTTTTACTCTTTTCTGCTTTTACTCTCTGCTACTTTTACTCTCTGCCACTTTTACTCTCTGCTACTTTTACTCGATCTATTCATCTCTTTCACTCCTTCAATATCATTCGTTGTTAAATACTCATTTAGTCTCTCTTATTCACTCCAAACAAGTCACATTGTCACTATGACGTAAAAGGTTACTGTGAATCATCAGACGCATCCAGAATAAAGAGTTGTGCAGCAATATTTTTGTTCACACTACATTTACGTTTTTGGCACATTCACCATAAAATAAATATTTGTATGCGCAAATACCAAAAAATTATTATTATATGCTAGAGTTTTTAGTCTGCAAAAAGCAGGCTAAAGTTATAGCCCGTTGATTTAGATTGAGTGCTTTATGCCAAATTTACCAAATGTATGGTTGAATATGATGAAATTTCTGCTTATTTGTGCATCAAATACTAATACTTATTAATCCCTGACTGCATTGAACGGATACCATAATACTTAGTTCACTGCATCTTATTATAACAAAGGATTATAAAATTTCAGCCAGATCGGTCCAGTAGTTTCTGATAAAAAGTGAAACAGACAGAAAGATGACAGACAAGAAGACTAATAGAAATAAAATATAGACTTTTTTTTTTTTACTGAAGATTTGTTGGTAAATGAATAAGAAAAACGATTACATTTTTATGTTAAACTTAGATGTCTTTAAATGTTATCTAAGCTTCAGCCTCAGTCCCATTGACAAAATGTTGCATCCCTCCGCCTGTTCTACAAGTATTTTAATGGTGGATGCTCCAACAAACTGCCCTCAACAAACCTGACAAACAGCAAAGTCCCACCCCTACACAGTAGAAATCCTTAAATATAAGAAGCCCTTCTACTTTAATAGTTTCCTCCCCAGAACTGCTAGATTTTGGAACTCCCTTTCGGGTTCCTGCTGTCTCCACTGTACTAACATGCATAAGTTCAAGTGTAATGTGAACAAACATCTTGCTACTCAACTCCCTACATAGTATCCCTGCAACTTATGTCCCCGATAGTAGTCCCTACATTAAAGTGACACTACACCTTGTTTGGGGTGAAAATGGAATAAATAAAAAAAATTTTTTTAAAGATGTCTTTGTGGGACATAACACAAAATACGTCCACCTTTGGGGGATCTCGCTGATGCTCAAGAATTTCATATGGGTTCTCAACAGCCCATATTCGAGTGTTATGCTTGTTGACTCTGCCATTTATGTGAAAGGTCGTCTCGTAGTTTAAACAAGACGCTCATCAAATCTGTCATCATCCAACTTATCTTGCATTTGCAAAAACGATCTGATTGATTAGTGTCATCCAATTGTTGTGTTAACTGTAGCGTGTAAAGTGTCATGTGCGATTATATTTTTAAGACATGCCAAACAGTTGTTTTCTATTGGTCCTTCTGATCAACTCATGGGGTGGGGGAGCTTCACTTGAAGACAGTTCAAACTCGTTCAACCATCTTCTATAATATAAATCTCACCTGTCTCTTTAAATGTATGTATGTATGTATGTATATCTGCCTAAAATTTTGACAAAGGCGACGGATTTTCATAAGATTGGTATTGTTTTGATGTATGACCCTTCGGATGACACATATCGAGAAATTGGCTAAAAACATTAATTTCTTCACCCTCAACTGGGCACTTTTCTACAAGGAGGGGTCACTTTTTTCGCCGATATTTTCGAAAGTAATCTCCTCTTTTCGATTGATTAGCCTTAATTTAAACTTTCACCACTTCCGATTTGGCGATGGACGCAACGGCAAAGACGTCACTTTTTTTTTCACATTCTTTTCCTCCTTCACAGTACGGGTTCAAGCCTGCCTGCCTACTATCACCTTTTTTCTTTTTGCTCAACACACACCTCCAAACACCTGGACAACGCCGGGCACCCAGGCTAGTATCATTTAAAGTTGATGGAGCGTCTCGTTCCCTTAGTTGGCCATAAACACGCCTCCTTAATCAATTTTCCATGCCATCTCCATATGGACCCACTTTCTGGTGCCTCTTTTCGAAACTTTGTGTGTAAAATCTTTATGCTGTGATACTGATTTACCCCATTTCGGAACATTATGGGCTCTTCTAAATATTATATATAGGGAAGCTTATGATGAAAAATTAACAGATGGTTTTCCATAATCAAACAGTGTAAGTAAAAGATGTAGTTTTTACCACATCAAAGATTTGTTCTCAACAATCACTCCGTTCCTTCTGTCAGGCTGAGATATGGGTCTGAGTAGTCCTAAGAGGTCCACCCTTTTAAGCGTTACCTCCCTTCTTTGGGGTGGAGTAAGTTTATTGCTTACTGCCTGAGGCGTTCCTACCAGGAAATGCCGACCGGGCTATCCAGGCAATTTTTGTGGGGTCAGAATACATTACCTCTTAGAGCGCTGACTCACTAAATCACACTTTCCGACCTTGTGTCACATCTTCCTACAGTAGAAGGGGATGTAAGCATCAGTGTTTCTTTAACATACTATTCCGTACTTCTATAAATATACCTTCTTGTAAATATACCACCGTGTTGTCTTATTTATTATCGACCCTTCAAGGTTAGAACTGAAATGCATGTCGAACAAGTGTCAATAGTTCAGTTTTTGCAAATTCAAGGATGCGAGATGCCTTTTTGGATTGAGTGAACATTATTACTGGATCTGAAAAGTATAAAAAAAAATCATTAGCATTACAACAAAACTTGATGAATATAGTTAAAAAATAATACCTGTTTCATCTTTCTTCCATTCATATTCTAGCAGATATAAGGACTTGAAACTTCTGGAGAACCATGTATTTCAGTAGAAGAGAAATTGATAGATTATACTGCTTGTGAGCTATCTTTCTTCCTCATGGATATTACTTGTAAGGTGACAGTTATCACCCATAATAGTTATATTGTGTATGTCTGAGCCTAAGGGACAGTTATCAACCATGATAGTAATATTGTCTGTTTTGTATGTGAAGTGTGCAAAAAACAAGGTGGAGGAGGATAAAGTATATATCACATCCAGAACAGTTGATGTGATGTATTATATAAAAATTGATAATTGTTTGTGATTGTTTGATGTAAAGTTATAATAATCGACCACTGCAATAAATCTAATTAAGGTTACTATTATATGATTATGAAGAACGATGAAAATCAGGCATGTATGATATTAGAAGCTGAGGTTCAGAGATTTAAAAACTCGGCGACATTTCGGGCATTTAGTGCTGGCTTTTTCAAGAGTAAAAAAATGTTCAAAGATATGTTACTCTTGAAAAAGCCTGCACTAAACCGGCGAAATGTCGTCGATTTTTATGTCTCTCCACCTCAGCTTTTAATACCATTACTATAATATAAATAGTACAGTATTTAGAGAGAAATACATTTTATTGTGATCGAGTGGTTCCCCCTTTGTTCTTGATTGCTTGGCTATTTTTACTTATTTATTTATTTATTTATTTTTTCTTAAAAAATGTAACATTTCTCCATTTTTGACAGAATGGGTACGTTTGTTTTCTTATAATAATCACATTGTAACCAACTTGCATATTTTCTAAGATAATGAGATTCATTAACATAAAAGAACCAACTTTCATGAAAACACATTTTCTAACACCTATAGTTAACTTGCGTTATTATTTTCATTAAAATTTTTTTTTTAGAATCTTATTTGTGAAGCTATAATATCAGTAATACTGTGTCTGTCTGATCCTAGGTAACAGTTATCAACTATAATTGTAATATTGCGTCTGTCTGATCCTAGGTAACAGTTATCAACTATAATTGTAATATTGCGTCTGTCTGATCCTAGGTAACAATTATCAACTATAATTGTAATATTGTGTCTGTCTGATCCTAGGTAACAATTATCAACTATAATTGTAATATTGCGTCTGTCTGATCCTAGGTAACAGTTATCAACTATAATTGTAATATTGCGTCTGTCTGATCCTAGTTGACAGTTATCAACTATAATTGTAATATTGCGTCTGTCTGATCCTAGGTGACAGTTATCAACTATAATTGTATATATTGCGTCTGTCTGATCCTAGGTGACAGTTATCAACTATAATTGTAATATTGCGTCTGTCTGATCCTAGGTGACAGTTATCAACTATAATTGTAATATTGCGTCTGTCTGATCCTAGGTAACAATTATCAACTATAATTGTAATATTGCGTCTGTCTGATCCTAGGTAACAGTTATCAACTATAATTGTAATATTGCGTCTGTCTGATCCTAGGTAACAGTTATCAACTATAATTGTAATATTGCGTCTGTCTGATCCTAGGTGACAATTATCAACTATAATTGTAATATAGCGTCTGTCTGATCCTAGATGACAGTTATCAACTATAATTGTAATATTGCGTCTGTCTGATCCTAGGTAACAATTATCAACTATAATTGTAATATTGCGTCTGTCTGATCCTAGGTAACAATTATCAACTATAATTGTAATATTGCGTCCGTCTGATCATAGGTTACAGTTATAAACTATAATTGTAATATTGCGTCTGTCTGATCCTAGGTGACAGTTATCAACTATAATTGTAATATTGCGTCTGTCTGATCCTAGGTGACAGTTATCAACTATAATTGTAATATTGCGTCTGTCTGATCCTAGGTGACAATTATCAACTATAATTGTAATATAGCGTCTGTCTGATCCTAGGTTACAGTTATCAACTTTAATTGTAATATTGCGTCTGTCTGATCCTAGGTAACAATTATCAACTATAATTGTAATATTGCGTCTATGTGATCCTAGGTGACAGTTATCAACTATAATTGTAATATTGCGTCTGTCTGATCCTAGGTAACAGTTATCAACTATAATTGTAATATTGTGTCTGTCTGATCCTAGGTAACAATTATCAACTATAATTGTAATATTGCGTCTGTCTGATCCTAGGTGACAGTTATCAACTATAATTGTAATATTGCGTCTATCGTATCCTAGGTGACAATTATCAACTATAATTGTAATATTGCGTCTGTCTGATCCTAGGTGACAATTATCAAATATAATTGTAATATAGCGTCTGTCTGATCCTAGGTTACAGTTATTAACTTTAATTGTAATATAGCGTCTTTCTGATCCTAGGTGACAGTTATCAACTATAATTGTAATATTGCGTCTGTCTGATCCTAGGTGACAGTTATCAACTATAATTGTAATATTGCGTCTGTCTGATCCTAGGTAACAATTATCAACTATAATTGTAATATAGCGTCTTTCTGATCCTAGGTGACAGTTATCAACTATAATTGTAATATTGCATCTGTCTGATCCTAGGTAACAATTATCAACTATAATTGTAATATAGCGTCTGTCTGATCCTAGGTGACAGTTATCAACTATAATTGTAATATAGCGTCTGTCTGATCCTAGGTGACAGTTATCAACTATAATTGTAATATTGCGTCTGTCTGATCCTAGGTGACAATTATCAACTATAATTGTAATATAGCGTCTGTCTGATCCTAGGTGACAGTTATCAACTATAATTGTAATATAGCGTCTGTCTGATCCTAGGTGACAGTTATCAACTATAATTGTAATATTGCGTCT